>NC_045980.1:19993431-20173431 GCF_010909765.2 Amblyraja radiata | reverse complement strand
TTTCCGGGACCGCTGGGCACCGCGGGGGGTTGAATGCATCCTTGACAAGGATTGTACGATAGTTGTATAATAGCTTATCATTTGTCGTGTGTAATGGTGGTGGGTCCGTTTTGTTTTTTCATTGTACTGTTTATATTAGTTTACTATTTGAAAGTTTAAGAGTTTGTTGCAAAGTTATTATTTAACTTGCTCCCGATCCCGATCCGTCACAGGTACTGACCTCCTCACCAACTCAAACGTCCAGGAACAAATGTCATTGCAAAGATCCTTCATGTCCATCACGTGCACTGACCCCCCCACCATCGAAGGTCCATCACATACACTGACGGTAACTGACCTCCCCACCATCCAAGGTCCATCACGTGCACTGACGGTAACTGACCTCCCCACCATCCAAGGGGTCTACAGGAGTTGCTGCCTCAAAAAGGCAGCCAATATTATCAAAGACCCACACCACCCTGGCCATGCTCTCATCTCACTCCTACCATTGGGAAGAAGGTACTGGATCTGAAAACCGTGACCTCCAAGTTTAAGAACAGTTTCTTCCTAACAACCATTAGGCTCTTGAACACTGCACAACACTAACCACAGCTATGAACTTCTCTGGACTGTCTTTGGTTGCACTAAATCCTTTGGGGCTTTTTTTTTTGCACTAGTATTGTGCTTATCAATTGATTGATTATATATTATCTATGTGTATTGTGTTCACAGGCTACTTATGTCACTGCAAGTAAGAATTTCATTTTCCTTTGTCAGTATATGACAAACATTCCTGACTCTTGACATGAAA
Organism: Amblyraja radiata; assembly: GCF_010909765.2. Classification (NCBI taxonomy): domain Eukaryota; kingdom Metazoa; phylum Chordata; class Chondrichthyes; order Rajiformes; family Rajidae; genus Amblyraja; species Amblyraja radiata. The sequence continues at coordinate 20,172,641 of NC_045980.1, read as the reverse complement.
ACAAAATGGCTTTGTGGGGAGAAATCATGATAACTTGAATAATGTTTAATGCAAGATAAAGTCCAGTAAAGGCCGATTAAAGATAGTCCAAGGGTCTCCAGTGAGGCAGATGGTAGCTCAGGACCACCCACTGGTTGTTGCTAGGATGGTTCAGCTGCCTAATAACAGCTGGGAAGAAACTGTCCCTGAACCTGGAGCCGTGCATTTTCACACTTCTGTACCTCTTGCCTGATGGGAGAGACCGGGGTGAGACTCGACCTTGCTTCAGCTGGTGGCCTTGCCGAGGCAGCGTGAAGTGATGTTGGAGTCAATGGAAGGGAGTTTGGTTTGTGCAGTGGTCCGGGCTGCTTCCACAATTTTCTGCAATATCTTGCGGTCTCGGATGGAGCTGTTCACAAACCCTGCTGTGATGTAGCCCAATAAAATGTTTTCTATGGTGCACCTGTAGAAGTTGGTGAGAGTTTTTGGGGACAAGCTGAACTTTCTAAGCCTTTGCTTCATTGGCATGCAATCTACTCGGCAGTCATGGTTGGCACTAGTGTGGACTTCCATAGATCATAAGGTCATAAGCGATAGGAGTAGATATATGCCATTCGGCCCATCAAGTCTACTCCATCATTCTGTCATTCTGTCACGGCAGATCTATCTCTCCCTCCTAACCCCATTCTCCTGCCATCTCCCCATAACCTCTGACACCTGTACTAATGAAGAATCTATATATCTCCGCCTTAAAAATATCCACTGACTTGGCCTCCACTGCCTTCTGTGGCAAAGAATTCCACAGATTCACCACCAAGGTCTACAAGTGAGAGACACCTCTACCAAGTCACCTTCACTCCTCATCAACCCCAGTGTCTTCCTGCTGTCAAAATACACAAAACACACATCAGACAGAGCCACTGTTTCATGACACTAAACATGCACCTTTTCTGTCCTGTTCTTTTTTAAAATTGAATTGAATACTTTATTTTCACATGTGACAAGTCACAGTGAAATTCGTTGTTTTTTATAAATCTTTCTAAAATCTGTAACCGCGGTTTTTTTCCCCTTCTAAACCATGAGTCACATCCTGTGATATATTTCTGATTTGGTGAGATTTTGCCCTTTTGTTCTTCACCTTGCTGCTAGACGTCCACCACAGCTCGCTGTCTCTTTATCGCACCATTTGTCCAGGAGCGACGGACGGTGATGCCAAAAAATGATTCAATTCCCCTGGAACCAGCCGTCCTCTCTGTAATGGAGGCTGGTGCCGTGATTGTCTCGATTCTCACAGCCCCCATTCCCCCATTGCAGGAGCAGCTGCCTCGTTTTATGTGCAATCCCTCATCCAGACTCTTCACTCTGTATCCACGAGTCCAGAGATAGGCACAGGCTGTGAATGTGGGGGCGGCACAGTGGTGCAGCTCTGCGCCAGAGACCCGGGTTCGATCCCGTCCTCGGCTGTTGTCTGCGCGGAGTTTGCACGTTCTTCCTGTGACCGTGTGGGTTTCCTCCAGGTGCTCTGATTTCCTCTCACATCCCAGAGACATGTGGGTTTGTAGGCGTTAGGGTGTAGGTATTACATGCATGTAATTTGTAGCGTTGGAGGTTCTGTAAACTGCCCCTAGTGCTGTGAACATAGAACAGCAGAATTAGACCATTCGGCCCATCCTGCCTTCACCCCATAGCCCCTGACACCTGTACTAATCAAGAATCTACCTATTTCTGCCTTTAAAATATCCATTGACGGTCTCCACAATCTTCTGTGGCAATGAATTCCACACATTCACCACCCTCAGACTAAAGAAATTCCTCCTCATCTCCTTCCTAAAGGAACGTCCTTTAATTCTGAGGCTGTGACCTCCAATCCTAGACTCTCCCACTAGTAGAAACATCCTCTCCACATCCACTCTATCCAGGTCTTTCAGTGTCCACACTGTTTCATCATTCACTGCTGCTCAGTTCCTCCTCAGCCAGAATGGAGAGGCAGTTCTATTGCATGTAATTCGCCTTTGCTGTCTAATATTGTCCATATGAAATTGTAAATTCACTTCCTCTAGCACAGGGCAAGACCTATTGATGTGATGTGTGGCCACTCAGACAGAGAAGACACTTTTTTTCCCTCCCTTGATACACTGAGAAATATCATGGGAGAAAAAAAATAGGATGACAAAACTCTCTCTCTGTTTCTCTCCCTCTTTCTCTCTGTCTCCTCCTCTATCTCTCTTGCTGTCTCGCTTGTTGTAGTTTTCAGGGGGGGGGGGGTGAAATTAAGATGCTAAAACTCTCTCTCTCTCTCTTTCACCCTCTCTCTCTGTGTCTGTGTCTCTGTCTCTAGTTGAGGCAGGTACATGTATATGGAAGTCTTAGATTGATATCGACAAGTCTATATCAGATCTATACTCCAGCAGCAGCAGACAGCTTCTCCTTTTCTGTTTGAATGGTTCCCTTAATATCTTGCAAAATTCCTCCCCGAACCTTCTGAATTTCAAGGGCTACAGCGGTGGTTGAACTGGTGAAGTTCAGGCTTCTCTGGGGCAGAGTTAAACAATCGCAATACAACAGTGTCAAAGATTAATGTATTGGAAGTCAATACATTGGGCAAATGGGAAAATACGACGAGCTTGGATGGGGCATCTTGGTCGGCATGGACAACGTGCTGTGTGACTCTGACTATATTTCTGTAAATTCATGAAAAGTGTCTTCCAATACATTAATCTTGCAACTGTTGTACTTTAGTTTAGTTTTAGAGATACGGCGCGGAAACAGGCCCTTCGACTGGCCCTTCGGCCCAGCGATCCCCGCACATTAACACTACCCTACACACACTGGGGACAATTTTACATTTATAACCAAGCCGATTAACCTACAAGCCTGTACGTCTTTGGAGTGTGAGAGGAAACCGAAGATCTGGGACAAAAAAACCCACGCAGGTCACGGGGAGAACGTACAAACTCCGTACAGACAGCACCCGTGGTCAAGATCGAACCCGGGTCTCTGCAACTGTAAAGCAGGAGCTCTACCGCTGCGCCACCATGCCATCGTACTGTGCTTGTTAAATCTGCCCCAGTGAAACGGAATGAAATTCTTACTTGCAGCAGCGTAACACGTCTGTAAACACAGTTTACACAAACACAAACCTGGCCCTTAACTCCAAGAAGACCAACGAACTCATTGTAGACTTCAGGAAGTCCAGGGGTGGCACGCACACCCCCATCCACATTAACGGGACGGAGGTGGAACGTGTTTCTAGCTTCAGGTTCCTGGGAGTCAACATCTCCGATGACCTCTCTTGGACCCACAATACCTCAACTCTGATCAAGAAGGCTCACCAGCGTCTCTTCTTCCTGAGGAGACTGAAGAAGGTCCATCTGTCTCCTCAGATCCTGGTGAACTTCTACCGCTGCACCATCGAGAGCATCCTTACCAACTGCATCACAGTATGGTATGGCAACTGCTCTGTCTCCGACCGGAAGGCATTGCAGAGGGTGGTGAAAATTGCCCAACGCATCACCGGTTCCTCGCTCCCCTCCATTGAGTCTGTCCAAAGCAAGCGTTGTCTGCTGAGGGCGCTCAGCATCGCCAAGGACTGCTCTCACCCCAACCGTGGACTGTTTACCCTCCTACCATCCGGGAGGCGCTACAGGTCTCTCCGTTGCCGAACCAGCAGGTCCAGGAACAGCTTCTTCCCGGCGGCTGTCACTCTACTCAACAACGTACCTCGGTGACTGCCAATCACCCCCCCCCCCCCCCCCGACACTTATTATTATTTATTCAAATCATTTGCTATGTCGCTCTTCCAGGGAGATGCTAAATGCATTTCGCTGTCTCTGTACTGGTACACTGACAATGACAATTAAAATTGAATCTGAATCTGAATCTGAGTACTCAATAGATAACATCATAAAACAAACAAAAAAAGTAAAATAAATAAAAAAACAATAAATAATGCAAAACAAAACAAAGCCCAATGTCTCTAGTGCAACCAAGACAGTTTGTAGTTCAAAGTTTAGTTAGTGTTGTGCAGTGTTCAAGAGCCTGATAGTTGTTGGAAAGAAGTTGTTCTTGAACGTGGAGGTCATGGTTTTCAGTCTTGTACCTTCTTCCCGATGGCAGGAATGAAACAAGAGTGTGGCCAGGGTGGTGTGGGTCTCTGATGATGCTGGCTGCCTTTTTTGGGAAGTACGTCCAGTAGATCCCTTCAATGTTGGGGAGGTCCGTGTACACCAATTATCTGATCTCACCAGTAGCATGTAGTGTAGAGTTAAGTCCCTGTCCCACTTAGGAAACCTGAACGGAAACCTCTGGAGAGATTGCGTCCCACCCAAGGTTTCCGTGCGGTTCCCGGAGGTTTTTGCCAGTCTCCCTACCTGCTTCCACTACCTGCAACCTCCGGCAACCACCTGCAACCTCCGGGAACCGTTCAGGTTTCCTTAGTGGGACAGGGGCATTACTACAGCACAGAAACAGGCCCTTCGGCCCACAGTCCAACCAGCGCACATTAACACACACAAGGGACACTTTACACTTATACCAAGTATACAATGAATCTATAGGTCTTTGGAGTATGGAAGGGAACCGAACATCTCGGGGAAAACCCACGTGGTCACGGGGAGAATGTGCAAACTCAGTCCAAACAGCACCCGTAGTCGGGATTGAACCCGGGTCTCTGGCACTGCAAGCAGTAACTCTACCGCTACGCCACGATGCCGCCCACTGTAAAACAAAGCTTTGTCCTGTACTTTTGTACACGTGACACTAATAAACCGAACCCTAAATCGAACAGTGTCCGGGAACAAGATAAAGGGAGGAAAGGAAATTAAAATGGGTAGGGAAAAGCGTCGGAGAAACAGGCTGTCAGGAAGATGTTGGCAATGGTACCAGTCTCTGCTGAGTGCCCTGTGGAGGAAGCTATCGGGTTAGCTTCAAGGTCTACTCCCTGCATGACTGATCAGCATCATTTCCATACTGTAATTACCTTCCCCTGATCCTCTCTCCCGATTTTACTGCCATCTTGTAGAGGCGCATTGGGTGTGAGTAATTTAAGGCTGCATTAGATGTCAGAGCCCATGAAACAATCAGCCACCGAAGAAATATGGGTGCGGATAATAATTGATCAGTCCCATTAGCGGCAGGAGAGGCCTGTTAGTTCCTGCTCGGGCTTCTCTGCAATGGCCCTTGTTGATTCTTATAATGTAGATTTTTTTTCACTTGAGGGAGCAGCTGGCTCATTGAAGGTATAAGCTGCCAGCACAGCACATGCAGAACGGCAGTGTATTATAACAAGACAATCTCCTGCCTGTCAGCGAAGGCAATGAGAATGAGGGAGCAATCCTGCTGATGATCTGAGCTAGAACACGTTGCTCAAATACCATTACTATCCGATTTCACATCGAGAGCACAATTTACATTTGATTCTGTGCTAAATTAATTTTGCTGTCATCGTAGCCCCATGCTCTTTACCCTCTTTCTTTTTCTCTCTCCCTATTTTGTTAACTGATTCTTTTTTATCTCACTTTATTGCTTAGAGGGGGGAGGGTTAAAGTGAAAAGGAATGGGAAATAGATGATAATGGAAATTAAACTGCAGCCCGTAAGTGAATCCGATTTCATTGATTCAGATGTAACGATTATTAAAATGTGTCTAATCCCACACTGCGATGAGTTTCAATTTGGTCTTGGGATCATGCAGCATAAGTGACAATGAATTTCAGCTCCCCCACCCCACCCCCAACGGATATCGGCCACTACAGCTCCACAGTTGAGAGTATGAAGGAACTGTAGGGAGATCTGATTGATGGGGCCCGAGCAGATTGCAGAGAGAGTTCTGTGCTGAATCCATTATCTCCATGAGAATGGAGTAACGCCTTCTTGCTTCGCATCTTTCATCGGACCGAGGAAGGGTCCCGACCCTAAACGCCATCAGTCCACTCCGTCCACAGATACCAGAAACAAGGAACTGCAGATGCAGTCTGGGGAAGGGTCTCGACCCCAAAATGTAACCTATTCCTTTTCTCCAGAGATGCTGTCTGACCCGCTGAGTTACCCCAGACCTTTGTGCCTAACTGCAGATGCTCGATTACACAAAAGGACACAAAGTGCTGGAGTAACTCTGTGGGTCAGGCAATGTCTGGAGAACATGGATAGGTGACGTTTCAGGTCAGGATCCTACTTGAAGGGGTTCTGAAGGGGGTCTGAAGAAGGATCCCAACCGGAAACGTTACCTATCCATGTTCTACACAGACACTGCCTGGCCTGCTGATTTCCTCATGCGCGTATTTCTGCTTGCTCTCTTTCTGTATCATTCCCGATTCATTTGTTGACCCGTGTTGGGTGTTGAGTCTACAGTTGAGGATAACTCTCTCCCACAACCCGGGGCAAGCTCTCATTTCTGCCTTTGAGTTCACCCACCAAGGCGTTGCATTTTGGAGACACAGCAGCCAGCAGATGCGAGAATCTTGAGCAAAAAAACAAAGTGCTGGAGGAACTCAGCAGGTCACCTGTGGAGCGAATGGACAGGCGTCATTTCAGGTTGGGACCCTTCCTCAGTCTGAAGAAGGGTCCTGATGCAAAATATAATTTATGGAGCGGAGGAAATAGGCAACGTTTCGGGCCGAAACTTTGCACATTTCCTCCGCTCCATAGATGCTGCTGCACCCGCTGAGTTTCTCCAGCATTTTTGTTTTCCTTAGATTTTCCAGCATCTGCAGTTCCTTCTTAAGCAAAATATAATCTGCTCATTTCCTTCCACTGATGCTGTCTGGCCTACTGGGTTCCCCCAGCAATTTGTGTTTTGAACAAGGCTCTATGTTTCCCCTCTTCATCTTGGTGTTTAGTTTGTAGATGCAGCGCAGAAACAGGCCCTTCAGACTACCAAGTCCGTGCCGACCAGTGGTCCCTGCACACAAGAGCGGAACTCACTATCAAAACATGGGGGGGACATGTCCCCTCTGACCCCCCCCCGGGTTTTCCTCCCCTGCCTGCACACTAATTCACACTACACACGAGGGGACAATTTACAGAAGCCAATTAGCCTGTAAACCTGCACATCGTTGGAGCATGGGAGGAAACTGGAGCATGCAGAGAAAACCCACGCAGGTCACAGAGAGAACGTACAAACTCCGTACAGATAGCACCCGTAGTCAGGATCAAACCCGGGTCTCTGGCGATGTATGGCAGCAACTCTTCAGCTGCGCCACCGTGCCACCCATGTTAGAACAGCTATCCGATTCGGCATTTGGCGATTTACCGAGGGATATGAGCTGCTCATCCACACTCTTCAGCCCTTCTCCCCCTCAGTCTCTCTTGCCTGTCAGTGCCAGCTGTACTGAGGTCCAGTGAAAAGCTTGGTTTTGCATGCAATCCAAATAAGCCGGATAATATTATACATAAATACAATCTAGACTAACACAAGTACTATAGGTAGAGCAATGGGGGAGATAAAAGGATTCTACAAGGTGCGCCTTTCCATTTTAGGCAGCTCAACATAGACTTTGGGGCTGTTTGGTCTTCCAACATCAGTCAGTCGCACCCTGGCAACTCCGTCTTCCACCCTCTCCCATCAGGCAAAAGGTATAGTGGCATGAAAATGGATACCTTCAGATTCAGGGACAGTTTCTTCCAAGCTGTTATCAGGCAACAGGCCATTGTGATCATGCCTACACCACTATAAATGTGGGCCTCAGTTCTGTGATGGTGCATCTTACCCAACACAAGCAGTAGAGTCAGAGAGACGTACAGAATGAGGTTTGCCGTGCCGACCAAGACGCCCAAACTACACTAGTCCCACTTTCCTGCATTGAGTCCACATTGTTCTAATTCTTTCCTATCCATGTACCTGTCCAGATGTCTTTTAAGTGGTGTTATAGTAAAAGCATCAAAAACCTCCTCTGGCAGCTCGTTCCATATACCCACCACCCTCTGAGTGAAAAAGTTGACCCTCGCATTCCTATTAAATCTTTCCCCTCTCAACTTAAACCTATGATCTCTGGTCACAAAGTGCTGGAGTAACTAGGCATTTCTGGAGAACATGGATAGATTAGAGATACAGCGCAGAAACAGGCCCTTTGGCCCACCGGGTGGAAGGTGATAGGTGATGTTTCGGGTCAGGACCCTTCTTCACACCTCTGTTTCTTGATTCCTCTACTCTGACTAAAAGACTCTGTGCATTCACCCTGTCGATTCCCCCAACAGCTGAGCTTCATCTTCAGTTTAGTTTAGTTTAGAGATACAGCCCAGAAACAGGCCCTTCGGCCCACCGAGTCCACGCTGACCAGCGATCCTCGCACACTAACACTACCCTGCACACACTAGGGACAATTTACAATTATACCCAGCCAATTAACCTACAAACCTGTACGTCTTCGGAGCGCGGGAGGAAACCGGAGATCCCGGAGAAAACGGGGTGATGCAGGTCACGGGGTGAAGGAACAAACTTCGTACAGACAGCACCCGTAGTCGGGATCGAACCCGGGTCTCTGGCGCTGCAAGGCAGCAACTCTTCCACTGTGTCACCGTGCTGCCTGGGTCTGATCATCTGGGTCTGATTCCAGCAGGCGTATAACTGGAGTCAAACAGAGCTTAGGTACACAAAAATGCTGGAGAAACTCAGCGGGTGCAGCAGCATCTATGGAGCGAAGGAAATAGGTGACGTTTCGGGCCGAAACCCTTCTTCAGACAGACTTCAGTCTGAAGAAGGGTTTCGGCCCGAAACGTCACCTATTTCCTTCGCTCCATAGATGCTGCTGCACCCGCTGAGTTTCTCCAGCATTTTTGTGTACCTTCGATCTTCCAGCATCTGCAGTTCCTTCTTGAACACGTCAAACAGAGCTTACCTGAGACTGTCCTTGCAACAGACAGAAAGCATGTTCTCGCTGCCTTCCCCTCAATGTCCATTGCTCTTGTTCCGGCTTTTCACTTTCTAGCTCTATGACTTCATTAAGGGAATAAAAATGAACCTTCTATCTTCTGTGGCAACAGATACTAAATAAAGCAGAACCGTGAACTAATCGGGTTATGTATTAAACATTAAACACGCTGTCTGCTGTGTACTTAACAGTAAAGGTCTATTAGAAATCTATTAGTGATGGTTAGAAGCACTGACTGCTCATTACCCTCCTACTGAACACCGCAAACACACATTATTTGGGATTAAAGGCAGATTTAATGAGATTTAAACCTTCCTGGTTACCAATACCTGAATTTAGTAATAACCAATTTATGAAATATTTACTGGTCTCAGAAGCCCGATATCTGCCCTCAGATTTCCAAGTTAACCAATTAAAGATGCAAAGATCAGAACAGCACAGCAGGTGGCCATTTGGCCCATTAGACTGCTTGCTCATCCTCACACAATTTTTTTTCCTCATAACATGGAACATAGAACAGTACAGCACAGGAACAGGCCCTTCGGCCCACAATGTGAGCGTGAACACGATGCCAAGACTATCACTTATCTACTTGCACATCACCCGTATCCCTGGGCGCCGACCCCAAACACTAGCACTATCCTACACACTGGGGTAAAACATAGAAAATAGGTGCAGGAGGAGGCCATTCGGCCCTTCGAGCCAACACCAATTGACTATTTCACCAAAGCGAATTAATCTACAAACCTGTATGTCTTTGGAGTGTGGGAGGAAACCGGAGCACCCTGAGAAAAACCATGGGGTCACAGGGAGAACGTACAAACTGCGTACAGACACCACCCATAGTCAGGATCGAACCCAGCACTGTAAAGCTGCAACTTTACCACCGCACCACCGTGCCGCCCCAAATCTTATCTGCCTCACGTGATCCTTATCCCCTCTTCATTCACTGCATATCCATGTGATATTGCCAGGATTCGAGGGCCTGAGCTATAGGGAGAGATTGAGCTGGCTAGGACTTGATTTCTTGGGAGCACAGGAGGCCGAGGAGTGATCATAAAAACATGAGGGGGATAGAGAGGGTGAATGGCCTGTTATTATGAACTTGTTGAAATGAGACTCCATGTCTGAGAGATGCTGCATAAGAGAGCTGGCACAGTAAATAGCTGCTTAGGATGCATCTCATCAGAGCAATGGACTAATCTTATTAACCGATCAATAGTTTACTCATTTTATTGCGGTAGCTTCCAGTTATTAGGGTGAGTGCATCGGGCATAATGCAGTAAACCAACAACTCTGTAACACGAGGTCTTGCAGAGATAATCACCTGATTGTATGGATATCAGAAGAGTCCAATCCAACTATCCCTTGAGCAGGATGCACCATGCACAAGGTGTTTCACAGCGAGAGCAAATTGAAGAACGTTAAGATAAAATGTGTAGGATGCAGTATATCCGAATAAGCCAGTGTGAATGAGGCAGGGGTGTGCAAAGGAGTTTGGCAGAGACTAGAGTGTACTGTGTCTGAGGATGTTACAGTTAGCGACTGGGGATGTGTTAGTCCGTTAGAGTGAGGTTTATGGGACTGATTGATTGAATTGTCTGAAAGACACAGCATGGAAACAGGCCCTTCAGCCCATCGATCACCCGTCAACACCAGTTTTATACTATCCCACTCGCATCCACTGCCTGCACACCAGTGGCGATGTACAGAGGCCAGTTAACCTACAAACCCGCACGTCTCTGGGACGTGGGAGGAAACCGGAGCACGCGGTCACGGGGAGAACATGCAAACTCCGCACAGACAGCACCCGCGAGGTCAGGATGGAACCCGGGTCTCTGACGCTGTGAGGCAGCTGCTCTACCAGCTGTGCCACTGTGCTGACACTATATATCAATATATCAACAGCACAGAACCAGGCCTTTTGGCCCACAATGTCCGTGCCGAATATGATGCCAAGCTAAACTAATCTCTGCCTGCACAGAGGGAGTAAAAATATCAAAGACTGCCAGAGCAAAGATCAGAAATACATCAGAGAGTATTGGCAAAGTTAATGTTGATGAAGTTAATGAATATATCAGAAAGTGTGAGCTTGGGAGAATCGGATATCTTAGAGAATAATTCAGTGAGGGTGTGGAATACAAGAGTGATGGTGGGAGATATTAAAGTTGGTGAAAGGTATGTGATCTGTTGGTCTGTTAGAATGAAGGGTGTGGGAGAAATCAGAGTATTAGAGTCAGGACTGTGAAATAATAATGTTAGCGTGAAAGGTGTTTCAGTTTAGTTCCAAGCTTTAGTGAAAAGCTTGTTCTGCATGTTATCCCATCAAATTACACTGCAGGAAGGAACTGCAGATGCCGGTTTATGCCAAAGATAGACACAAAAAGCTGGAGTAACTCAGCAGGTCAGAAAGCATCTCTGGAGAAAAGGAATAGATGACGTTTTGGGTCGAGACCCTTCTTCAGACTGAAGAAACATCACCTATTCATTTTCTCCAGTGATGCTGTCTGACCCGCTGAGTATCTCCAGCTTTTTTGGTATTGTGAGCTCTTCTTGGTATTGTATTCCTCTGAATGTATGATGATCCTGGACCAGTTGGCCAGAGCCATGGCTCCAGTGGGCAGGTCAGAAGACAACCCAATAAACTCTTAATAATGCTTACAGCCCAGAGAGTATGAACACTGATTTCTCTAATTTCAAGTAACCCTTGCATTCCCTCTCTCTCCGTCCCTCCCCACCTATCGTGTTGTTAATTTCATTGTTATCCTGCTAGTTTCACTGTTCATATCCCTTTGTTATCACCTCTTCCACAGCTAACAATGGCCCATTGTGAGCTCCACCTTTCCCTGCTCATCGTTGCCGGCTCTGATTTGTTCTATCCATTTACATATCTCTAATCTCCCCTTGCCCTTCGCATCTCCTTTAAACTAAAAAAATACGTGCCCTTCACCTCTTTTCAATTTTGCCCATCTCTCGATAAAACTATGTCCTCTGGGCTCCTTGGCCATCAGTGCCAGCTCGGATTTGTTCTGCACCTTTTCATTCCACTAGTTTCCCTCAGACTCTCAGTCTGAAGAAGGGTCTCGACGCGAAACACCACCAATTCCTATTCTCCACAGATGCTGCCTGACCTGCTGAGTTACTCCAGACGTTTGTGTCTGCTCTTGGTGTAAACCAGCATCTGCAGTTCTGTCCTACACATCATCTTCATTCTGCAGAGTCTGGGATGCAGTAAAGTGTTTAAAACCAGTTGCTAAGTTAGAAACACAGGAGTGCCAACCATCCCCTCCGCAAAGCGTTGCCAGCCCCTCGTGCCGATGAGGCTGGGAACAGCTGGCTGATGTGTTCTCCTGCTATCCACTGGTATACGGAGTGGCTGCATTAACCAGCAGCTTCTCCTGCTACAGGGGCCAAAAGCTCCACTGGCATCTGTGCTTGCTGAACCATTCCAAGTGAAGGCAATTTCGGTCCAAGGGAAAGTGAGCTGCCGACATTTCCACATGAAGAGTGCAGGAGTTTTACTTTGGGTTTTTACGCTACTTTCATAGGTTTAAGGTGAAGGGGAAAAGATTTAAGAGGAATCTGAGGGGTAACGTTCACACAAAGGGTGGTGGGTGAATGGAACAAGCTTCCGGAGTAGGTTTTTGAGGCAGGGACCATCGCAACATTTAAGAAACAGTTAGACAGGTACATGGATAGGACAGATTAGGTGGGATATAGGCCAAACGCGAGCAGGTGGGACTAGTATAGCTGGGACATGTCGACCGGTGTGGGCAAGTTGGGCCGAAGGGCCTGTTTCTACGCTGTATGACTCTATGACTATATGATGTCCAGGGCAATATTTATCCAAGCAACCATCAGGCTTTTGAACAGTGCACAACACTAACCCACAAGCCTGCCTCAGTAACTATGATTGGCTATGGACTTTGTTTTGGTTGCACTCAAGACTTTGTGTTTGCACCGTTTAGTTTAACTTAGTTTAGTTTAGTTTAGTTTATTTTGTATGATTTAGAGATACAGAGTGGACACAGGCCCATCGGCGCACTGAGTCTGCACTGACCAGCGAACCCTGTATACTGGCACCATCCTACGCACACATTAGGGAAAATGTACAATTTTACCAAAGTCAATTAACCTACAGATCTGCGTGTCTTTGGAGCGTGGGAGGAAACCGGAGCACCCGGAGAAAACCCACGCGGCCACGGGGAGAACGTACAAACTCCGTACAGACAGCATCCGTAGTAGGGATCGAACCTGGGTCACTGGCGCTGTAAGGCAGTAACTCTACCGCTGCACCACTGTGCAGGTCTGCTTACCTGGTATTGGTATTATTCATTTATTGCATTCTGATTAGTCTATTTATTTGTATGGAATTGCATGAATTAATTTCATTGTTCTATTGCTGGTGCAAATAATAATAATAATAATAATAATAATTATATTTAATTATAATAATAATAATAATAATAATAATAATAATAATAATAATAATAATAATAATAATAATAATAATAATAATAATAATAATAATAATAATAATAAATGTATTTGTATAGCACGTTTAAAAACAACTCACGTTGACCAAAGTGCTTCACATCAGTGCAGGTACTAAATTTGATACATACAACGGCAGACAGACCTAATGATACACACATAAACTGTTTACAGCGCCCCCTCAGCGAGGCGCAACACTCTGAATAATTAAACACTCTTGACTCTTCTCGCACTTGACATATGACCAATGTTTTTTGGAACACATCTCTCCACTTTGGGTTTTTATGCATTCTTCTTCCCCTTCGCTCATTCTAAGCTCTTCCCTCTTCTGCTCCTTTCACCACATTGTAAGGGTGGTCACCGGCCTCTGGGCCCTGTCTTCACATCGTGTGGTTGCCTGGAATTAGGCTTCCGTAGGTGAGACCTGTCAATAGTTACTCGCTAGAGCCACAGGCCAGTCCCTCCAGGCGTTGAGGAACTCCTGAGGACCCTTTAGGTTGGACATGATGTCTCTGGAGTTTTATGAAAATCACAGGATCTCGATAAGCTTTGATATGGAATCTAGGTAACCCAAACTGGGGCCGACACGGCCGTAATAAGTCTGTTGTGTGGAGACTCCATGCTTGTGGACTAATTAGTTGAGGCAGGTACCACAACAACATCTAAACGACATTTGGATAGGTACATGGATAGGAAAGGTTTAGAGGGATATGTGCCAAATGTGGACAAATGGGATTAGCTTGGATGGGGCATTTTGGTCAGCATGAACAAGTTGGGCCGAAGGGCCTGTTTCCATGCTGTATGACTCCATGACTCTGATCAAGATGCCATCCAGCTTGAGGCGAATTACTGTCCCAATTTCTGGTTTAATGTTGAAAAGAAAAATCAATAAACATGCCAATGTTTCCTCACGAAACAAAACTCAACTGTTCTGCAGCCTCTGTGTGTTTCTGAGGCTTCTTCATGTTCACAATGGGCAGCAAGGTGATTTATTGTATGTCATAGGATTACAATTTGAACAGAACCATGGATGGGCCCCTGCATGTCCTTCTCTCGGTTTTATCTTTGATGTGTTCAGCTGAACTAGCCACGGTTTGCAGCTGCCTTCAGTGCACTGTCAGTTGGAAGGGAACGTGTTTAGAATTTACAGTTTAGGGTTTAGCATGGAAACAGACCCTCTGGCCCACCAAGTCCGCACCGACCAACGATCACCCATACACTAGTTCTCCACACTGGGACCAATTTACAGGAGCCAAATAACGTACCAACCCGCCCGTCTCTGGAATGTGGGGCGGTGGCGCAGCGGTAGAGCTGCTGCCTTACTGCGCCAGAGACCCGGGTTCGATCCCGACTACGAGTGCTGTCTGTGTGGAGTTTGTACGTTCTCCCCGTGACTTACGAGGGTTTTCTCCGATAGGGTCCCAGTTATCTCCCACGCTCCAAAGACATACAGATTTATCGGCTACTTGGCTTGGTAAAATTGAAAATTCTCCCTAGTGTGTGTAGGAAAGTGTTAGTGTGCGGGAATCGCTGATCAGTAAGGACTCGGGACTCAGTGGGCAGAAGGGCCTGTTTCCATGCTGTGTCTCTAAACTAAACTAAACTAAACTAAACTAAACTAAACTAAACTAAACACCCGTCGAAAACCCACATGGTCACAGGGAGAGCGTGCAAACTCCGTGCAGACAGCATCCGTAGTCAGGATCGAACCCGAGCCTCTGCCGCTGTCTCTAGCAACTCTACCAGCTGTGCCACTGTGCCGCCATGGTGTATGCCAGGAGTGAGATGCAACCTGAAAGGACAAACCACATGTGAGCTGGGCAGGGGCACCGGAGACTAGCGGGGTGGTGTTCAGAGATGCAACAGGCAACTCGTTGAACTGAATCCATGCCATATGGTCACAGTGAAATATTTTACTTGCAAACCAAAGGTATGCAAATAGTCGTCACATAAAGGGCACCGACAGAATTACATTTGGCCCTTATCCCTCAAAATCTGTCCTATCCATGTACCTGTCTAAATGTTCCTTGTGCGTTGTGAGGAGATTGTACCGATCTTGTGGAGGGTGATAGGTTAAGTCCATGAATCTGCATGTGTTTGTTTTAGACACAGGATTCGAGTCCCAGTGCCAGGAAAATATAACTGGTGGGTCTGGCACCGAGCTCTTGCATGGGATGAGTAAAGCTGAATGCTGTTGTGATAATCTGGACGGGGATTGTTGACATTTCTCTCCAGCTCCACTGCGCTTGTTTAGTTACATCTCCAGTAGTGCCAGAGCTGTGGAATTAGAGTCATAAAGTCATAGAATGGAAACATGCCCTTTGGCTCAATTTGCCCATGCTGACGAAGATGCACCATCTACTAGTTTGTCTGCATTTGCCCATATCCCTCTAAGCCATTCCTATCGTCGTACCTGCCCAAATGTATTTTAAGAAAAGGAATAGGTGACCGTTTGGGTCGGAACCCTTCTTCAGACCCATTCAGAGTGAAGAAGGGTTCCGATCTGAAACATCACCTATTTATTTTCTCCAGAAATGCAGCATCTGTGCAACTCCAGCTTTTTGTACCTATCTTGGGTATAAACCAGCATCTGCAGTTCCTACACAAATGCCTTTTAATTGTCTTTTGTTGGATTAGTGTAGCCCTCAGAACCCAGCCCTTGCTGAGTCCCTTCGTGCTGCAGGTGTGTTATAGTAGAATAACCCTTTGGGACACCAGTGATTCAGGACTTGCTTTCTGCCCTGTAATTCCGGAAGCCTAGGAATCACAGAAACTATTTGAGATCCACCGGTGCCTAGTGCTTGGCCCTGCCTCTGGGTACACCTGGGTTTGAGAATGTAAACAACCAGTCTCTGTGCCCAGAGGCCAGTATAAGGAAGACACAAGGACCTGCAGATGCTGCAATCTTGAGAAAAAACCAAAGTGTCAAAGAGGAACTCAGTGAGTCTGACAGCATCTTTTTTTTTGGAGGTTGAACGCGGAAACAGGCCCTTCGGTCCACCGAGTCGGTGCCAACCAGTGATCACCCCGTACACTAGCACTATCCTACACGTTAGAGACAATTTCCACAGACTGTTTCCCTGCCACTGGACATCCCTCTCCCTGGCAATTAGACTGAAGCCGGCTGTTTGGAACCGTGGGTTGCAGGGCCATAGTGATTAAGTTCTGAGCTAGCAAAATGAGTTCTGAACAGTTGATTTAGAGACATCAGTTTGACTCCCACCGCAGCAGCTGGGAAGTTTATATTGAAAGAGTTAAATACATTTGCAATTAATAAAAAGCTGGTCTCAGTAATAGGAGCCAAGATTGTTGTAAAAACCCATCTGGTTCATTAACCTGCGAGTCAAACCTGGTCTGTCCAAATCCTCCAATTTGCCACAGAACCACACAATGTAGAGACAGGCCCTTCAGCCCAACTTGCCCATGTTGACCAACATGTCCCATCTACACTGCATCACAGTCGCTGCACCCTTCAGCCTTTTATCGGTTGTGCCATCAATGTCCGAATAAGTGCTGGAGGAACTGTAACGTCTGGCAGTGTCTGTGGAGGAAATAACAAATGACATTTTGGGTCAGGACCCTTCTTCAGACTGATCTTCAGGATCCAGAAGTGGGGGCGCTGTCCTAGCAGCTGCGGCTCGCCTGCAGTCCCTTTGTTTTTTTTAATTTTTATTTTCTCGTCCCGTTGTCACAGTTTGTTTCAGTTTATTTTAGTTGTGTATGTGTGTGTGTGGGGGGGGGGTGGGAGAAACTTGTTTCAGTCTGTTCCTTCCTGTCCATATGCTTGTTCAAATGTTTCCTATGTGGTTGGCTATAAACCATCTCCTCAGTTGTGGGACCATTAGGGTTGCACAATAAATGCCAGGCACACATTCATTGAGCAGAGCAAGAAGCAAGTCCTGTTTCACTGTGTGTTAGGTCCATCTCCAGACATTTCTCCAAGGAGTCACCCCTTGTTGGGCTGGAGAAGCTTGCTCGTGCCTGAGATCCTGAGAGCTAAACTGTGTGGAGCTGCGCCCCTGGCAGGGTCACCCACGGTGGGTAGGTCGAGGCAGGAGGTTCCTGACAAAGCGCGGCCAGGGCAGCACGGTGGCGCAGCGGAAGAGCTGCTGCCTTACAGTGCCAGAGACCTGGGTTTCATCCCGACAACGGGTGCTGTCTGTGCGTAGAATGTACGTTCTTCCAATGACCCCGTGGATTTTCTCCGAGATCTTCGGATTCCTCCAAAGACGTACAGGCTTGTAGGTTGATTGGCTTTGTATAAATGTAAATTGTCCCTAGTGTGTGTAGGATCGTGTTAATGTGCCGAGATCACTGGTCGGCGTGGACTCAGTGGGCCGAAGGGCCTATTTGCGTGCAGTATCTCTAAACTAAACTCAGCTAAACTAAAGAAGACCTCGATGGTGGAACAGGCAGAGGACGGTGGATGGTCAGCCATGTTCTCATTGAATGGCAGTGCTGGCTCGAAGGGCCAAATGGCCTACTCCCGCACCTATTGTCTATTGCCTATTGTCTATTGACCCAAAAAGGTCGCCCATCCATTTTCTCCAGAGACGCTGCCTGATGCGGTGAGTTACTCCAGCACTTTTTTTGTCCGTTGCTCCACAGATGCTGCCTGACCTGCTGAGTTCCTCCAGCAGTCTGCTGTTTGTTCACGAGAGGTGTAAAAGTTGCTGCATAAACACAAGTTGTTGATGTTTGAAGTAGGGTGATGCTAACATCTAAATAGGCCATAAAAGGGCTCCGTCAGAACTATAGGAACTATAGATTTAACAGAACCATCAATCCAAGAGATTTATTCTTCTACCTGCAGGGAATTGTTTAACAACTGGCCACAAATTAGGAGTGCGCTGGTTGTGGAATCAGAAACAAACGTTTGCGCATTTACCACCGCAGTTCTTGACAAAGGGTTAGTGGTTTAAAAATCAATAAAAGTACTGCAAAGTCTTGTATACTTGTATCATTTATAAACTGCAAATAAAGTATTTCTTAAAGAGGGACCATTCTTTCAAAAAGAATTTTATATATAGTGGCACGATTTATAATATCTGCATGAAATACCATCTGAGCATCAAAGAAGCCTCAGTGTGCATCGCTTTCATGTCCTTGAAGCTGCATAGACTGATTTAGCAGCCACTTTCCATACAGCCCGATCCCACAAACAACATTGCCATTAATTAGCCAAACACAAATTGCTGGGGGAACTCAGTGGCCAGGCAGCATCTGAGGAGGGAACGGACCAGACAACGTTTCAGGTCGTGACTCCAATCCAGTCTGGTTATTCCCTCCACAGATGCTGCCTGGCCGACTGAGCCACTCCAGCTTGATTTTTGCTCAAGATTCCAGAGTCTCTTGTGTCTCCATGGGATGAATTAAGTGTTGGGTTCACCTTCAATACCTTCAACCTGAAACCACATGTTCATTCCCTCCACAGATGCTGCCTGACCCAGAGTTCCTCCTGCATTATCTTTTTATATATTTTTGTATTAAAAAAAAATGATTATGTTATTTTGTTTTATTTTATGTCGGATAACATAGAACGGGTGATCGATGGTCGGCGTGGGCTCGGTGGGCCGAAGGGCCTGTTTCCATGCTACATCTTTCAATCAATCAATAAGGGAAAGGCAACAGGAGGTAGACACAAAATGCTGGAGAAACTCAGCGGGTGAGGCAGCATCTATGGAGGGAAGGAATTGGCGACGTTTCAGGTCGAGACCCTTCTTCAGACTGATGTCAGGGGAGGGGGTAGGACAAATAAAGAAAGTGGGCAGAGACAGTGGGGCTAGTGGGAGGACTGGGAAAGGGGAGGGGAAGGAGAGAGAAAGCAAGGACTACCTGAAGTTAGAGAAGTCAAAGTTCATACCGCTGGGATGTAAACTACCCAAGCAAAATTTGAGGTGCTGTTCCTCCAATTTGCACTGGGCCTCACTCTGACAATGGAGGAGGCCCAGGACAGAAAGATCAGATTGGGAATGGGAGGTGGAGTTGAAGTGCTGGGCCACCGGGAGATCAGCTTGGTTCAGTTGGACTGAGCAGAGGGAAAGGACACAGGTCACTATCAATTTGTCAGGGTTGGATATAAATAAATTTCATTTTATCTTTAATATTTGAAGGGAAATGTAGCAGATTGGGAGATACTAAGACAGAAAACGCTATGGTCTGAGACAGATACACCACTTTTAGGAATAATTATATAATAGGAATAATACTAAGGGTGCAGAGAAGATACTATATGAGGATGTTGCCAGGACTTGAGGGCTTGAGCTATAGGGAGAGGTTGAGCAGGCTAGGACTCGATTCCTTCGAGCGCAGGAGGATGAGGGGTGATCTTATAGACGTGTGTAGAATCATGAGAGGATTAGATCGGATGGATGCACAGAGTCTATTACCTAGAGAACCAGAGGACAATGGGCCCGACTATGGGTGAACTGGGGTTGGGGACTGGACTTTGTGCCTTCCCTCATGGTGGGAGCCATTGTGGGGGGATGTTCTTTATGTTTAATCTCTTATTAATGTTATGTCTGTATTCTTTCTCTATGTGCTGCACTGGCAAGAAGCATTTCACTACACCTAGGTGTATGTGACTAATAAATAACCTTTGAATAACCTTTGACATAGAGTTAAGGTGATGGGGGAAAGATTTAAGTTTTACACACAAAAGGTGGTAGGTGTATGGAACGAGCTGCCGCAGGAGGTAGTTGAGGCAGGTACTATCGCAATGTTTAATAAACATGTAGACAGGTACATGGGTAGGACAGGTTTAGAGGGATATGGGCCAAACGCGGGCAGGTGGAGCTAATGTAGATGGGACTTGTGGGCCGTTATGGTCCAGTTGGGCCGAAGGGCCAGATTCCACGCTGTATAGCTCCATGGCTCAATGACTAATAGCCATGTTTTGGCCTTTGGTACACAGCTATGTCATGTTGCCTCTCTTACATCCTTTGGAGATGCCTGTAGAATATGCAAGCTTAAATCAATGTGCAGTAACTAACAAAACAGTGTTTGAGTTCCAACCCCGGTGAAACTGATTCTCCAAGACTTGCAAAGGAATAACTTGTCAGGGAGGGGATGTTGTAAGTGAGGAGGGGTGTTACAGAATGAGTCCTGATGACAGGTTAACGCTGTTTATCGTGTAGACCCTTTCAGAGGCTTCAAAAGAATGGAAGTTTACACTTGGCTGCTTCCTACAGTGACCATCACAGCTTTCCCATTGGGCCTGTAGAATGTTTGTTATCAGAGTACAGATGCATGCAGCTAACTGTCCCATTATCTCAATACAGGAGAACAATCTGTTTACAGACTGCGGTCACTTCTAAATAATGTCAATTCCTAATGTATACTTTTTTTTCCTGGAAGAGCCATTAGGGTCATTTGCCAATGGGCAATATCCCCCAGGGGCACGAGGCAAACGACAAGGGCCTATATGGTCTCAAACACCACACAACACCAGACCTAACACAAAACAGAGACGGCTCGAGCGAGCGCGAGACGAGAGAGAGAGAGAGCGAGAGAGAGAGAGAGAGGGAGGCGGAGAGCGCCGAGCGAGAGGAGGAGAGAGAGCGAGCGAGCGAGAGAAGAGAGGAGAGAGATAGAGAGCGAGAGAGAGAGAGAGAGAGAGAGAGGAGAGAAGACGAGAGCGGCGAGAGAGAGAGAGCGAGAGCGGAAGAGAGAGGAGAGAGAGAGAGAGACTCGAGAGAGCGCGCTAGATCGAGCGCTGCAGACCTCGAGAGAGCGCGTCGGGGCTCACTAGAGCGAGCTCCCAAGGCGGCGCGCGCGCACAACCCGCGCGCGTGCAGAGACCGCCGTCTCGCGCCCCGCGTCGCGCGCGCGCTCGCTTCTCCCCCCCTTCTTTCTTAACCTCCATTATTTTTTCTCTCTCTCCCCCTCTCTATATCTCTCTTTCTCTCCCCCTTTTTCTCTCACTGTCTCTCTCTCTCCTCCCCCTAACCCCCTATTTCTCTCTCTCCCCTCTCTCTCCCTCTCTCTGTCTATCACCCTGCCTTACCGCTGCAATGCACTGGATATGAATCACCCCAGCTCCAGGAGAGGTGTTTATTGCCTGCAACAGTGCAGTTTGGACAATTAAACAGAGGCACAAATCATTTTTTCAAATTGCTGCGTGTGGGAGCTGGTGGCAAACGTACAAAGTGTCTGTGGCTGTTGGAAATTAAACATAAACAGATAATAAAAAGGAGTTACCCGTTGGGAAAGATAGAGTATTTACACGAGAAGATCTGCCTAACTGGACCACTAATTGGTGTTCATTATCTCACATTGATTTAATTACTTGCTGTGCATCAATATAAATTGCCTGCCGCCCACAACAGGGATCAGAGCCGGGGCTCGTGTCTGGTGAAATGGGAGAAGGAAATGTCTCACACCTTCTATTTTGCAGACGAGGGATCGCAGCCAATGCGGCGCGGCTAGCAATGGCGGTGTGCGGCTCTCAGCCCCGTGCCTGCCGGCCTCCCCTCCTGTTTGCCGGTGGGGTGGAGCTGCAAACTGCCAATTCACTGGGGTATAATTAGTGAGAGTAACATCATCATGTGGAATTACCGAGGCTGTGTGCGGGCCAGCCACACTCACCTTGTGCTCGCTCTGATGCACGCCTCCAGTGCAACTCTGCTGTCTTGATTCCTGCGTCCGTTTTTGAGGCCTGCTGCCACATGTGGTGTTCGGTGAACTCTTGTGACTTGGTCGCCGCCAAAATCAATCAATCAATCAATCAATCAATCAACCTTTATTGTCATCTTGCAAAACAACAGTTGTACAGTGCAAAATGAGATTATGTTTCCCAAACGTGTCACAAAATGTGGCGACACTTGCGTACGGCCTAGGTGACTGCTACATTATTTTACCGGGTTGTAAGCAAAACACAGTGTTGCGAGGCAAATGAAACTTTTACGCAGCTCGTAATTTACTTAAACTTTATTCAAGCTTTAAGCAACTCATTTCTGTAATACATAACTTCAAAGCGCCTGGAAAATATCGCTAATTCCACAGGCCTCGCCGGCCTGAGACCCCGCGCATGCGCACACTCTGGAAAAGCCCCGCACATGCGCACACATCACACAGCATTTCACTGTATCTAGGTACACGTGACAATAAAATATCATTGCATAGTCATTGAATCATTGCATTTGTGCTCTTGATCAAATGCCCATATGTTCGATAGAGTGTGTGTTCGTTTCTGTGTGTGTGTACGGCAGGGCTGCCAACTCTCACGCATTGAGAGTGAGAATCACGCATTTCATCTGATTCTCACGCTCTCACGCTGATCACAAATTTCTCATGGTCTCATTAAAAAAAACAATTAAGTAAGTCACGAAAAATTGAATTCACCCAAGACTTCCACACTCCTCCCCACACTCACCAATGAGAATAGCTTTCTGTCAGCTGGTTGCCCGCAAATAACGAACAATTTGATTGGCTTAAGCCCATTGCACATTATTTAAAATGGCAAATTCCGCAGTTCTAATGATTCCATTTGACTCAGCTGCTGGAAATTCAAATTAAAGCAAAAATTGTTTTAGAGGTGAGTAAAAACCATGAGGGGAATATATAAGGTGAATCTCGGGCTAAGGCTCCACTCCGATGCCCGACCTCTGGGTCACTGACCCTCACCTCCCCCGGACCCCCGGGTCACTGACCCCAACTGGGCACAGAGCACCTGGGCCGGCCCGCATTCCCGGGGGGGGGGAAGAGACAGGGAAGGGGAGGAGAGGGAAACGCTCCCCGGACATCACCAAGTCTCCGATTGTCCGCTCACTCGGGGTGTTGTCGCCGCTTCACTGCCACACACTCTCAAACACAACCTGACACACACTGGCACACACCCTTACACACACACTGGCACTCACAAGGTTTAAAGGGATATGGGCCAAATGCGGATAAATAATAATAATAATAATAATAATAATAATAATAATAATAATAATAATAATAATAATAATAAAAATAATAATAATAATAATAATAATAATAATAATATATCTTTTATTGTCATTGCACGTCAGTGCAACGAGATTTAGTGTGCAGCTCCACTGATGTACAAGAAAGGTAAATAAATACAATACATAAATAAGCAAGCTGAATTGATTGACGTGACCATCTGAGGGAGACTGTCCAAAGGGGGTGGGTGGGGGGGCACTCATTAGGGCCGGTTCAGAGCCGCTATAGCACTTGGGATAAAACTGTTCCTGAGTCTGGAGGTTCGGGCGTAGAAGGCCTTGTAACGTCTGCCGGAGGGAAGTAGTTGAAACAGACCGTGGCAGGGGTGTGATGAGTCCTTATGGATGCTGAGGGCCTTCCTGAGGCACCGCGTGTGGTAGATGGGACTAGTTTAGATGGGGCATGTTGATCTGCATGGACAAGTTGGGATGAAGGGCCTGTTTCCATGATGTAAGACTATGACACATTGTAGAAAGGGTGGAATTGCTCTGGAGAAGATCCAGGGGCGATTTATGACCATGTTGGCAGGGCTGGAATTTTTTTTTCACTTTGAAGAAAGATTTGATAACTGAGATTGTATTCTCTGCAGCAGTGGAGGTGAAGAAAATACTTAGTTGAGGTGAATAATATTATGAAAATAGGACCTTTTTGACCCACAAACTAAACTAAACTAAACTACCAAGGATTTTAATGTTCAACAATAGACTGATTTTGTTTTGATCCTAGATGCTGGTGAAGCGAGTATGCAACCACACAACCAACCTAAACCTTCTTAACCGAGTGAGTCAGCTTTTATTCAGTCACCTATGTTTGGAATGGTGATGCTGTGTCAGATTAATAGACAATAGGTGCAGGAGTTGGCCATTCGGCCCTTCGAGCCAGCACCGCCATTCACTGTGATCATGGCTGATCATCCACATTCAGTACCCCGTTCCTGCCTTCCCAACATATCCCCCCCTGACTCCGCAATCTTTAAGAGCTCTATCGAACTCTCTTTCGAAAGCATCCAGAGAATTGGCCTCCACTGCCTTCTGAGGCAGAGAATTCCACAGATTCACAACTCTCTGGGTAAAAAAGTTTTTCCTCATCTCTGTTCTAAATGGCCTACCCCTTATTCTTAAACTGTGATCCCTGGTTCTGGACTCCCCCAACATCGGGAACATGTTTCCTGCCTCCAGCGTGTCCCATCCCTTAATAATCTTATATGTTTCAATAAGATACCCTCTCATCCTTCTAAATTCCATAGTTTTCAAGCCCAGCCCGCTCCATTCTATCAACATATGACATGGACACGTTGAACATGCCTGCCTAGCACCACTAATGGACTGAGAAGCTGCTGATACAGTGAATGCCTTCATCAGATTTGGACAGAAATGTGGCCTGATCTTCAGCAGTGTGTCAAAGGATGCCAGTGAGAGTGAGAAAGCCTCTATGGACATGAGAGAAGGGACTATAGTTGAACAACAGTTGGACATTTGAGCCAGAGGCGGAGAGAGAGAAGACGGAAATTCTCATAGATAAGTTTGAAACAACACCTGGAACCAAAGACGCACCATCGGCAACATCACTCCACTTTTCAAGCGGCATCTCAAGCTAGCGGTGTATCTGTGGATGACTACCTCACAAAGCTGAAGCTGATCGAGGGGCGGCATGTTGGCACAGCGGTAGAGTTGCTGCCTTACAGCGCCAGAGACCCAGATTCGATCCTGACTACGGGCGCTGTCTGAACGGAGTTTCTACATTCTCCCTGTGACCGTGTGAGCTTTCTCCGGGTGCTCCGGCCTCCTCCCACACTCCAAAGGTTTGTAGGTTAATTGGCTTTGGTAAAAATTGTCTCTTGTGTGTAGGTCATACTCATAAGGTATAGGAGTAGAATTAGGCCATTCGGCTCATCAAGTCTACTCCGCCATTCAATCATGGCTGATCTATCTCTCCCTCCTAACCCCATGCTCCTGCCTTCTCCCCATAACCCCTGACACCTGCACTAATCAAGACATAATCAAGAAGTGGAGGATAATGCTAGTGTACAAGGTTGGTTGGAGTGGAGTCGGTGGGCCGCAGGGCCTGTTTCTGCGCTGTATCTGAAGTCTAAAGTCAATGTGTGAGTTGCAGCCAACCCAAGTTTAGATGATAAGTCCAGAAGCTGTCAGCCGAGCTATGTTTCAATCTGCCAACTGTCGAACACATCTCTCCTGTCTGTGAGCCGACAATCGGCCCAGTTATTTTTAGACAGAATCACCACTTATTGGTGATATTCCAGAGAGTTGCTTACATATAATTAAGATGACTGATTTGTCACTGTGCTTGAAATCTCGTGACAAAGCCCATGATTTTCGTAACCTAACGTTCAATTTTACCTGCAACTGTCACACAATTTGGGGATAGATTTCCAGCAATAAATCAGTAATTATCTTTGCGGAGGGCAAACCCTCTCCAACTGCGGTGGGCTCATTGCCGTGCCCTTGTCAAAGAACCAAGTCATGCTTAATTCAGCTTGTCCAAGTGGATTCGCCCAACTGCTCACTCTCTCCCCATGTCTGAGTTCAGCAGTGGACTGGATTCCAGGAATAAGATTCCTGAAAAAGACACAAAGTGCTGGAGTAACTCAGCGGGTCGGGTAACATCTCTGGAGAACATGGACAGGCGACGTTTCGGGTCGGGACTCTCCTTCAGACTAATTGCGCTCGGGAGGGGGAGCAGGGGGAGTAATCTGGAAGAGAGGCGGGGGAAGGGCAACGTCTGGCAAGTGATAGGTGGATACAAGTGAGGAGGGGAAGGGGGGGGGGTGTGTTGCTTGATGGGTGGACAAAGGCCAGAGATGAAATAAACAACAAGAAATAAGGATTGAAGAAGTACAAATAGTGAAGCCATGGAAAGGAATATAGGTGGAAGGGAATGGGGGAGGAGATAGAGGAGAAATGGGTGCACATCCAAGTGGAGCCCAGGCTGTTGCTTGTAGCTTTGTTATCTAAAATTGCTGAATTTGCAGGAGGACCTTGAGTGGTTCGGCAGGTGGGCTGAGGAATGATTTAATATAGTTTAATACAAATAAGTGTGAAGCGTTGGATTTTGGGAAGTCAAACCAGGGCAGGACCTTCGCAGTGAATATCAGAGCTCTGAAGAGTGTTGTAGAACAAAGAGATCTAGGAGTGCAGGTCACATAGTTCCTGGGGGGAGACGTCACAGGTAGATAGGATAGTCGAGAAAGATTTTGGCACGTTGACTTACATCAGGCAGAGTATTGAGTTGGGATGTCATGCTACAGTTGTGCAAGACATTGGCAATTGTGTTCAGTGTTAGTCACCCTGTTATAGGAAAGATGCTGCTAAGTTGGAAAGGGTGCAGATAAGATTTACATGGATGTTGGCAGGACGCGAAGGCTTGAGATATAGGGAGAAGTTCAGCAGGCTGGGACTCTATTCCATGAAGCACAGAAGCATGAGGGGTAATCTTATGGAGGTGGACAAAATCATGAGAGGAATAGATCGGGCAGACGCACAGAGCCTTTTGCATCAATGCCCAGAGGCCGTACAGTAGGTTTAAGGTGAGGGGGGAAATATTTAATAGGATCCTGAGGGGTATATTTTTCACTCAAATAGTGGTGGGTGAATGGAACAAGCTGCTGGAGGAGATAGTTGAGACAGGTACTATCGCAACATTTCAGAAATATTTAGACAGGTGCATGGATAGGACAGGTTTGGAGAAATTTGGTCCAAACGCAGGCAGGTGGGACGAGTGTAGCTGAGACACGTTGGCTGGTGTGGGCAAGTTGGCCTGATTCCACGCTGTAAGATTCTGTATGACTCCCACTCTCTCACTGTATGACTGGCACTCCCTCGATACAGCACTGAAGTTTTGGAGGCATTTTCCCGATGTGGCCGTTTACTCCGGTCTCCTCTTCACATGTCAGGAGTTCGGAATGATCCATTATTTTGCCGCTATTTCTCTGCAGATCCTGTCAAAAAGTGCTGGGCTCGTGGTGCCATTAGATTACACAAATAGACGAGGACTTTTCGGAAATCATCCATACAAAATAACGTGCTGCATGGCATGAACAGCTGCATCCAAAGCAAAGCTTACATGCATGCTTGTTCATCCTCTGTATTAATGTTGATATCTCCTTTTGCATCAGTGCATTCCTAACTATCCTTTGAACACAACATTTGAATCTGCCTTCACTACAATGCATTCCAAACCTAAATACTTAGTCATAGAGTCACTGAGTGACACAGTGGAGAAACAGCCCTTCGGCCCAACTTGCCCACACCAGCCAACATATCCCAGCTACTCTAGTCCCATCTGCCCGCACTTGGTCCATATCTCTCCAAAACTGTCCTATCCATGTACCTGTCTAACTGTTTCTTAAATGATGGGATAGTCCCTGTCTCAACTACCTCCTCTGGCAACTTGTTCCATACACCCATCACTCTTTGTGTGAAAACATTACCCCTTAGATTCCTATAAAATATTTTCCCCTTCATCTTAAACCTATATCCTCTGGTCCTCGATTCCCCTACTCTGGGCAAGAGACTCTGTGCATCTACCCGGTCTATTCCTCTCAGGATTTTATACACCTCAATAAGATCACCCCTCATCCGCCTGCGCTCCAAGGAATAGAGTCCAAGCCTACTCAACCTCTCCCGACAGCTCAGACCCTCTAGCCTTGGCAACATCCTTGTAAATCTTCACTGTACCCTTTCCAACTTGACAACATATTTTCTTGACCTATTAAGAAGGTTTGTCTAGATGTTAGATAGATTCTTTTTGCCGATCACCATTATTGTCTTTTAAATCATGTACACATTATCGCTTGATATGGTACAGGGTAACATTTTCACTAGAATAGTTGTGCACAACATCTTGGTATACAAGCTGTTGAGTTACTTAATGCCCAGCGACCATTGTTATTACTGAACAATAAATGGATAAATCAAATTAATGCCACTCAATACTTGGATCATTATTGTCTGATTAAAATTAATTAAATTCGTCCCTTTTCAATTTGATTCTTTAAATATATTGCAAGGTGGCGCTGACCTGTGCGCGGCTGCCCAGCCAGCAGCTGTCTGTCTTTTCATCTTTTTTTTAATTTTTAGTTAGTTAGTGTTTTTGTTTCTGGAGGTCTAGACTTTTTTATGTGGGGTGGGGTGGGGTGGGGGGGGGGGGAAGGGGGAAACTACCTTTCAGGGTCCCTACCTGGTCGGAGAGGCAGCTTTTCTCCGGGCTGCAGTTTCGACCCGTCCTCGCGGCCTACCAGCGGGCCTGGAGCGGCGTTTCCTGTCGGGGGCCGCCCAGAACCACGGCTTCGGCAGCGGCACAGCGCTGGAGCGCTATCGCGGAGCGGGCGATGCCTTGCCCGGGTCGCCGCGCTGGAGCTCCGGTGAGCCGAAGACCGCCGGGAACAACATCGCGGAGCTGCGGGACTGAGGAGCGACCAGCTGCGGTGAACTGTACACCGGGAGCCTGGGATCTCGCGACGAGATCGCCAGTGGTGGAGCTCCAACCGGCGCGGCCTTGTTGGCTTTGGAAGCCGCGGCCTCCAGTACGGAAGCGGCCGTTCCAGGTGTCCCAAGCCGCTGTGAAGACTCTCCCGACGCCGGAGCACCATCACCCGGCGAGAACGGCCAGGAACATCGGGCCTCCGTAGAGGCAACTGTGGAGGCCTCAATTGGCTCGACTATGGGTGAACTGGGGTTGGGGACTGGACTTTGTGCCTTCCCTCATGGTGGGAGCCATTGTGGGGGGATGTTCTTTATGTTTAAATCTCTTATTAATGTTATGTCTGTATTCTTTCTTTATGTGCTGCATTGGCAAGAAGCATTTCACTGCACCTAGGTGTATGTGACCAATAAATAACCTTTGAACCTTTGAAATTTAGTGTCCGATGTCAGGTAAAAACACAAGCATTGTTAAAGGGTTAACAGCGCCTGAAAAAATGTTGGATACCTCCTCCTGTTGCCTCCTGACAGATTTAGTTAGATTAGAGATACAGTGCAGATACAGGCTCTCCGACCAACCGAGTCCGCGCCGACCAGCGATCCATGCACACTTATGCCCCTGGACACTTAGGAAACCTGAATGGAAACCTCTGGAGACTTTGTGCCCCACCCAAGATTTTCGTGTGGTTCCCGGAGGTTCCCGGAAGTTTTTGTCAGTCTCCCTACCTGCTTCCACTACCTGCAACCTCCGGCAACCACCTGCAACCTCCGGGAACCGCACGGAAACCTTGGGTGGGGCGCAAAGTCTCCAGAGGTATCCGTTCAAGTTTCCTAAGTGGGACAGGGGCATAACACCATCCTACACACACTAGGGACAATTTACAATTTTACCAAAGTCAATTAACTTACAAACCCGCACGTCTTTGGAGTGTGGTAGGAAACCGGGGCACCCGGAGAAAACCCAAGCAAGTCACGGGGAGAACATACAAACTCCACGCAGACCGCACCCGTAGTCAGGATCGAACCCTGGATCGAAAGGCAGCAACTTTACTGGTGCGCCACCTGGTGTAGGTATTATTAATTTATTGCATTATTGATGGTGGTCTATATATTTGTACGGTATTGCATTAACAAGTTTGCTAAACTGCGGCAAGCTAGCGCCAAGGGGTCAGTGCGGCAAGGGTGCCACCGTGCTGCCCAGAGCACGAACGCAGTCCCCCAGCTACCACAAATTGTGCAGTGGACTATCCCGCATTTGGGGCCATCGCTGGTCGGCGTGGACTCGGCGAGGCGAAGAGCCTGTTTCCGCACTGTATCTCGAAACTAACCTAAACTAAATCTGTCAGGAGGCAACAGGAAGAGGTTTCCAAGACAATGCTTGTTCATCCTGTGTATTAATGTTGATATCTCCCTCTGCACCAGTGTAGTGCACCTATTCTCAATAACATGATTCTAAATAGGACACAGCAGAAGAACAGGGCCTGTGGCCCACAGTGTCCATGGTGAACAAAACGCCATGTTAAACTAATCTCCTCTGCCTGTGTGTGATCCATTTCTCTCCAATCTCTACAAATCCATGTGCATATCTAAAAGTACCTTAAAATGCCACTGTCGTGTCTGCCTCAACCAAAACTCTTGGCATCAGCACAAACAAGGTGCAATGGGATAGCCTCTTCTTGGGAGATCTGCCATCATGGCCACCAATTCTCCCCTTCCAGTAAGATATTTAACCCGATATTTTTCTTAAATGCTGCTTTCCCCTTTTCCATCATGGACACTTTGACTGCGCGGGTTTTCTCCAAGATCTTCGGTTTCCTCCCACACTCCAAAGGCGTTCAGGTTTGTAGGTTACTTGGTTTGGTATAAGTGTAAATTGTCCCTAGTGTGTTTAGGATAGTGTTAATGTGACAATAAACTAAATGTATTCATGTAGACACAAGGTCTGGAGAAGGGTGCTGACTCGAAACGTCACCCATCCATGTGTCCGGTTTCATCAAGCATCCCAAAGACGTGCGGGTTGATAGGTTAACTGTACTTCTGTAAATTGCCCCAATTGTGTAGGGAGTGAATGAGAGAGTAGAATATCATAGAACAAGTCTGAACGGGTGAACGATGGTCGGCGTGGACTCGATGGGCTGAAGGGCCTGGTACCATGCTGTATCTTTCAGTCAATCCATTTTATATTTATTTGTTGTGTTGTTGCATTTACAGGCCTGTAAAGCTGCTGCAAGCAGGTAAGTCATTGTTGCGTTGCTGGTGCTTATGACAATTAATCACCCTTAACATTCTTGACTCTCAACTGCAGCTACCATTAGATATTGAAGACTGTTATCAGGCAACTGAATCATCCTACCACAACCAGAGAGCAGTGCTGAACTGCTATTGACCTCTTTGATGACCCTTGGACTATCCTTGATCAGACTTCACCCAGACTTCACCTTGCACTAAACGTTATTCCCTTATCAG
The DNA here is from genome assembly GCF_010909765.2 of Amblyraja radiata. NCBI lineage: Eukaryota > Metazoa > Chordata > Chondrichthyes > Rajiformes > Rajidae > Amblyraja > Amblyraja radiata. The sequence goes on along the minus strand of NC_045980.1, from coordinate 20,141,447 downwards.
GCACAGTGACGCAGTGGTAGAGTTACTGCCTTACAATGCTTGCAGTGCCGGAGACCCGGGTTCGATCCTGACTATGGGTGCTGTCTGTACGGGGTTTGTATGTTCTTCCTGCGACTGCGTGGGTTTTTTCTGAGATCCACGCTCCAAAGATGTACTGATTCGTAGTTTAATTGGTTGGGTTTGTGTAAATTGTCCCTTGCATTTGTAGGCTTGTGTTAATATGCGGGGATCACTGGTCGGTGTAGACTCGGTGGGCTGAAGGACCCGTTTCCACGCTATATCTCTAATCAAACTATATACTGTAAATGCATTTATTGTAATTGTGTATTATCTTTCTGCTGGCTGGTTAGCATACAACAAAAAGATTTTCACTGTGCCACGGTGCTCGTGACAATAAACTAAACTGAACTGATTAAAAACAGATGTCATCAGATTAAACTCAATCCCTCAGCATTCATCGATGAATCTGTGATTCCAAATGTGAATGCGATTGCTGGTTCGTCTGCTCTCATTGTGACATTTGAGGAAATAAAATTCTGTTTCAGAAAATGTCTGGGCAATCTGCAGCTCCAGCAGAAATCCAATACTTCAAAGGTTGAAGTATCACAGAAACTATTTAGCTACAAAGCTAAATTTCCCCTCAGGCTGGTGTCCTACACTCCAGTAGCAGAGGCAATTACAACTTTTTTTTTTTCTGCTTGCTGCTCAGTTCAGATCAATAATTTTCTAACAACATCTTGAATCAAGATGTGACTTGAGAGTGAGTGGAAAGGTGCAAAGTGAAAGAGGTGGAAACGCTGTCTCTTCCAGGGCCAGCCCTCGCTATCTTTCTCTTTCCTCCTCACAAATAAAGTGTTGAACTTTCTCACAAGAGACAAGAGCGGGGCTGAATGAATGGATCATTCACGTTTTCCCTGTGAGTGTGGAAGGATCAGTGAGCTTTCTTAAAGCTGTCATGTTTCCCTTCAACGCTCAGGCGCAGGTTTCTATATTTAGTTTCTTTTTTTTTTCTTGTTTATTCATTTTTCAGGATCTAGGTAGGCACTGCTGGTGAGTTCAGCATTTACCGCCTGTCCTTGAGGGCGGCAATGGTGGCCCAGTTGATGCAGTTGCTGCCTCACGACGCCAGAGACCCGGGTTTGAACCTGACTAGGGTTGCTGTCTGTGTGGAGTCTGTACGTTCTCCCTGTGACCAGCGTGGGTTTTCTCCAGGTGCTACCCACACTCAAAAGACGGACAGGTTTGTAGGTTAATTGGCTTCTGTAAATTGTCCCTAAATGTGAGGGATAGAACCAGTGTTCGGAGTGATCGTTGGTTGGCACAGACTCGGTCTGGCCAAAGGGCCTGCTTCCACGCTGTATTTCTAAACTAAACTAATCTAGAACACATCCCTTGTGACCAGCATTAATCACCCGTCCATTGATGCCAGCATTTATCACCTGTCCATTGACAAGGTGATGACGAGCCTTCACTTTGAACCACCAGTCCTTCCACTGAGGCTGTTCTGGGATTTAAACCCAGCAACAAGGAAGGGCTGGCAATGTATTAAACACCAGGATGGTGCCTGACGGATAGGAGAGTGATGCCCCTGTCCCACTTAGGAAACCGGAATGGAAACCTCTGGAGACTTTGCGCCCCACCCAAGGTTTCCATGTGGTTCCCGGTAGTTTTTGTCAGTCTCCCTACCTGCTTCCACTACCTGCAACCTCTGGCAACCACCTGCAACCTCCGGGAACCGCACGGAAATCTTGGGTGGGGCGCAAAGTCTCCAGAGGTTTCCTAAGTGGGACAGGGGCATAATGTACCTCCGCCATGTTAAATATTTGCCTCTAAGGACTGCTGTTTTCCCCTGGGGTTTGGTAATAGTCAAATGGGACTGTCCATTTAGCTGGAAGTCATAGAGTCAGACAACAAGGAAACTGGCACTTCAGCCCAACTCGTCCATACAAACCAAGGTGCTCCATCTTAGCTAGTCCCATTTGCCTGCATTTGGCTCATCCATCTAAACCTTTCCTCTCTGTGTACATGTCCAAATGTCCTGTCAGCATTTTAATTGTGCCTGCCTCTAAGGCTTCGTCTGGCAGCTTATTAGAGTCATGGTGTCGTCACACAGCATGAGAACAGCCTTCGGTCCAACTTATAGTTGGCTATAATAGCCTTCAGTCCAACTGTCCAGAACTAGGGGTCACAGTTTAAGGATAAGAGGGAAGTCTTTTAGGACCGAGATGAGAAAATCATTTTTTACACAGAGAGTGGTGAATCTGTGGAATTCTCTGCCACAGAAGGTAGTTGAGGCCAGTTCATTGGCTATATTTAAGAGGGAGTTAGATGTGGCCCTTGTGGGATCAGGGGGTATGGAGAGAAGGCAGGTACAGGATACTGAGTTGGATGATCAGCCATGATCATATTGAATGGCGGTGCAGGCTCGAAGGGCCGAATGGCCTACTCCTGCACCTATTTTCTATGTTTCTATGTTTATCCATGCCGACCAACATGCCCCTTTAAGATAATCCCTTTTGCCCGCATTTGACACATTTCCCTCTAAACCTCCCCTGCCCATGTCGATGTCCAAGTGTCTTTTAAATGGTGTTACAGTACCTGCCTCAACTACCTCCTCTGGCAGCTCGTTCCATATACCCTCCCCCCTCTGTGGGGAAATATTGCCCGTTGGGTTCCTATTAAATCTTTCCCCTCTCACCATAAATATATGCTGCTAAGTAATTCAGTCTCTAATTTGTCGGGACTATTGATGGGGATTCTGTGCGCTGGCAGGTGCTGAGCAACAGCCAGTGAACATAAGAATAGATAGACCTGAACACCAACCTCCTGGGAGCCTGAAGTAAATTATTTGATCGGTGAAATGATCTAATCTCCATGTGAGGTTGAAGCCAGGTAGAAAAGCAATTTAAAGTGGATGAGTTATTATTATTATGTTCTGATTCTGACCATCAATCTGCAGGATTTCATCTGCACATGAAACATCTTTCAAACCCAAGCTAGTTCAACAGAGCCTGATCAGGGAGGTCATAATGGACTCAGTGTTTCAGGGCCAGGGCCCTTATTTCTCTCTCTCTCTCTCTCTCTGCAGATGCGGCATGGCCTCCTGAGTGTTTGCAACTTTTTTGATCATCTGCAGCTTTTTCTTCCAGTCCTTCTGGGTTGAAGCAAATCAGTCGTGTCCAAAGGACTTTCCTGTGGGCCCCAAGAAGGAAAATCCAAACCTCCCCTTCCAAACCACTCCACCGTTACATCCTACATAACACAGTGGCGCAGATGGTAGAGCCGCTGCCTCACAGCACCAGAGATCCCGGTTCAATCCTGACATCGGGCGCTGGCAGTGTGGAGATTGTGACCTCGTGGGTTTCCTCCGGGTGCTCCGGTTTCCCGCCACATCCGAAAGATGTGCGGGTTTTTGGGCTCAAGTGTCCATGGAGGTTTGCCCACAGCCTGAGGAGCAGATCTTAATCACCATTTTCAGTGTCTATAACTCCAAATGGGACTCACAACATCGGAGCTGCAGCCAAACATGTTAGAACCGCATTGGCTGGCACAGTGGTGCAGCGGTAGAGTTGCTGCCTTACAGCACCAGAGAACCAGGTTCGATCAGAGGCACAGTGAAAAGTTTTGTTTTGTATGCTGTCCAAACAGATCAGATAATCCTATACATTAACACAATCAGGTCAAACTGAAGTTCAATAGAGAGAAAAAAAACAGAGTGTTAGATAGAAAATAGTGAATATAGTTCTCGACATTGGAGTGCAACAGTTCCAGAGACAAAGTCCAATGTCCGCAATGGGGTGGAGGTGAATCAGACAGTAGCCAAGCTTATGGAAGGACCGTTCAGAAGCATAACAGAGGGGAATAAGTAGAAATAAGGAATGCAAATGCTGGTTTAGAAAGAGACATAGAGTGCTGGGGTGGCTCAGCGGGTCAGGCATCATCTCAGGAGAACATAGATAGGTGGCGTTTCGGTTTGGGACCCTTCTTCAAACAAAGGGGAAGTAGCTATTCCTGAGTCAGGTGGTGTGCACTTTTAAGCTTCTGTACCTTCTGGGCGACGGGAGAAGAGAGATGAAGGATTGACTGGGGTGGGGACAAATCTTTGAGACAAGTCTTTGAAAGCATGTTGGAGACACCATCGCCACTCTGAAGTGGGTTGTGCCACCTGCTGGCCACCGGTATAACTTGCCATGCCAGTCCCTGTGGCATCAAGGAGCAACTAATCATTTCATGAACAGTTTGACAGATACCAATGCAGCGCTAATAATGAACATGAAAGCAATTGAGGCCACTCAGTCCAATTGAGACCTTTGGAACGATGATAGATTGGACGGGGTCCCTCTAGTGCAGAAATAATCCACATGGCCCAGACTGCTTTAGAAAAGGTAACTAGGGCAACCTTTCTTTCCACTGGGCCATGGATGTGTAACTTGTGTTGAGGGTATCAATTTAAGATCATTGCCATAATAAATAAAGGAGATATAGAGACGAAGTAACTTTTTAACATAGGTCAGCTAGGGCTAACATTAACAGACTCAATGCGCTGATGTAACTCGGGCAGCGGTAGAGTTGCCACATTACAGCACCAGAGACCCAGGTTCGATCCTGACCACAGGTGGTGTCTGTATGGAGTTTGTACGTTCTCCCCGTGACCACGTGGCTTTTCTCCAGTGCTCGTTTTCCACCCACACTGCAAAGACATATACGTTTGTATGTTAATTGGTTTCGATAAATTTTGTAAATTGCCCTTAGTATTAAGAATAGTGCTAGTGTACGGGGATCGCTGGTCAGCATGGACCGAAGGGCCTGTTTACGCACTGTATCTAGTCTAAACTAAACTCACTGGATCAGGCAGCATATGAGTTACACCAGCAGTTTGTGTCTTTTTTTGTAAACCAACAGGAGAATTAGGTGTTAAAGTGACTGTGTTCTGCCTTTTAAGACAATTGGACATATTTTAAGACATATTTTTAAAGACCAAAATGTAAAGGTGTCAGCGGTTATGGGGAGAAAGCAGGTGAACGGGGTTAGGAGGGAGAGATGATTGAATGGCGGGGTAGGCGTGATGGGCCGAATGGCCTCATTCTGTTCTGATCACTTAAGTCCTTATGACCTTAAAAGGGCACAGAAAAAAAAAACATGGAATCAGGTCTTGACTGAATGTCAAGGTAAACTAATGCCTTGTCAGAATTTTGCTCATTTTAATTGAATTCTTTCTTCACTCTCTAAACCCTGGTGAGTACAAATCTGGTCATTCTAATCACTCCTCCCATGCAGTCCTGCCATCTAGGAATTTGGTGAACCTTCAAGTTTGCAAGTTCAAGTGTAAGTGTATTGTTATTTGAACAGGTACGGTGAAATATATAGCTTGCAGCAGCATCACAGGCATGTAGACTCCGACAATGCACAGCAACATAAATTATATATAAACTACATAACAAATTCGAACAGAATTAAGGCTGCAAACGGTGAGTGCACGTTTGCGTAGCGGTAGAGTTGCTGCCTTCCAGAGCTGGCTGGATAGTTTGTTCCCAACTACGGGTGCTGTCTGTGCGGAGTTTGTACGTTCTCCCCGTGACCTGCGTGGGTTTTCTCCGAGATCTTCGGTTTCCACCCACACTCCAAAGACCCACAGATATGTAGGTAAATTTGCTTGGTAAAATTGTCCCCAGTGTGTGTAGGATAGTGTTAATATGCGGGTATCGCTGGTCTGCGTGGACCCGGTGGGCCGAAGGGCCTGTTCCCGCGCCGTATCTCCAAACTAAACTAAACTAAACTCAAAGAAAAAAGACATTTGTGATAAGAGAAGCAAGTCCCCAGTAGCGCAAGATGTGCACAGCAATGTTCTGTGTCGAGGTAGGATTAGGGTTGTGCAGGTAAGTTCAAGAACCTGATGGTTTTAGGAAAGTAGGTGTTCCTCAACCTGGCGGAGTGGGACTTCAGGCTTCTGTACCTCCTGGTGACAGTAGCAGTGAGAGGCCCGGATGGTGGGGATTTGTGATGGTTCATTCATTCATTCATTCATTCATTCATTCATTCATTCATTCATTCATTCATTCATTCATTCATCTTCGTTGAAAACATTAGTGACGCAGTGGTGCTGGTTTCCGACGGGAACGGTGACAGACGCACCACACATCGCTGTCCTCCAGTTCCTGCGGACTTCCGCCGCTGGAAGTATAGGATTTTGCTGTGTGTGCTTCATCATCATTCCTTACAATGCTTATGTACGACAGTGATCGCAACTTCTACTGAAGTGTGGATGGCTGTCGGCTCGCTAGAAGCTCATCGGCCCTTTGGCAGGTCTTATTTTTGAACCTGCTGGGGGTCCACAGCCCCCTCCTCACCTGGCAAACCAGGCGGGGGAGACGGTTTAGTCGCCGCCTATCCGACCATGGAGCAGGTTGCACGGGATTACATGGTACCTGTGGCGGGGCGAACTCCCCCCGACCTGACCTGATCTGTGATGGTAGATGCCGTCTTCTTGAGGCAGCTTCTCCTGTAGATACTTTAGATGGTGGGGAAGGAAGGGTGTGCCTACGATAGACCGGGCTGAGTCCACCACGCTCTGCAGCCTCTTGCGTTCCTGTGCGTTGGAATTGCTGAACCAGGCCGGGATGCCACAGGTCAGGGTACTTTCTAAGTGCAGTTGTAAAATCATTGTGTACTTCCTTTGATAATATATCCTTTCTTTGGTTAAAAAAAAGTCCTCTTGCACTTCTTGACCTCTCCAAGCTTGGCCAAGAAGCAGCTGTCTATGACTATCAGCAGGGGGATAAAACCAGAAGCTTTGTCACAGAAAGTCAGAGTGCAGGAATTTAAAACATTCTACCTCAAGCAGTCAGCGACACACCTTACAGCTGCACTGTACACACATCTATGGTGATGGAACACCCTGTATTAACATCATGCATGAAATAGTTGGATGGAGGCATAGAAAACTGATACATAAATGCACAAGAACATTGAATAGACAGACAGATAAAGGAGAAATGTCCCTCCATGCCATTCAATAATATCATACCTGATCGAAATATGACCTCAGATTCACTTTACTGCTCTTTCCTTTTTATTCTAGACCCCCTCGCTCACCTGCCCCCCAAAAAAACTGACCACAAATCTGCTCACCTTGGCACGTAAATCTTCAACGATTGCCAATGCCGGGAGGTGGGACTAGTGTAGATGGGACATGATGGTCGGTCTGGGCAAGTTGGGCCGAAGGGCCTGTTTCCACGCTGTGGAACTATGGCTCGTTCACTCCATGATTCCGCCCCGACAGCTCCTTGTGGTAGAAAATTCTGATTCACAATCCACTGATGAAAATAATTACCTCCCCATTTACACCTTTGATTGTCCCTCATTAGACTGAAGATACCCCCACTCCCCCCATGTTCTAAATACCCCCCCATGGGAAGAACCATCTCAGCACCAACTATCTCATCAAGGCACCTTCTTCTTCTTGCATATGGCGTGCACAGCCATAAGTTGTAGGACAACTTGTTTTATTTGATCTTATTTGATTGTGCACACCAGGTTGATTGCATTCGTCGAAACAGGGCAGACCACGTGAAGGTTGCAGTCTCCCACCCCATCAAGGCACCTCACAACATTATAGACATGAATACGTTTGTTTGGCTCTAGATATCATTTGCAGATACCATGCATAAGAAGCACAAAAAGCGACAAGACAGACATCATTGTATGCAGATGCCGAGAAGTGTGTCTACGTGTGGCTGAACAACTTCTAATCTTGTGTGTGGTCTCGACAAGAAGAAGAAGGTATCCCCAGGAGAGGCTGAAGGGAACAGTTATGGAAGCACTAAGCTCCTGTGGGTATTAAAGGAAATAACACCTGGAGATGAAGATTCCGGTCTGCACCTTACCCCCCTAGTCTGGTTCAGTCAAACACCGAAAGCGAGCACTGGAAACACAACTCTCCTTTATTGTACACAAAACCAAAACCAATACCGCGGGACCGATCCTTGTCCCTACTTATTCGAACCCAACAGCCTCGCGCAAATAGAAGAAACCCCAGACGACCGGCACACCCCAACATGCTCCCCACTCTTTTATACCCTTACAGTCCAAAGGCGCGAAAAAAAGGGGGGGTTGGGGGGCCACGCCTACAAGCCAATTACCGATATGGGCTGCAAAGTACATTGAATGATAGTTCTCTAACCCAATCATACAATAGCACATAACGTAGTTTCAACACAAAGCACTTAGGGGGAAACACTTCCATTAAGTAAAGAAACATTCTCACTAAGTATAGAAACATCTTTGATGAGGCCACTCTCTTGAATCAATCAGACTTAGTGGTGGGAAAACTCTGCAACATCATTGTAACCCAACATTTCCCCGACCAATCCCAAGCATGCTTTTGCAACAAGACCTAGCTCCTTCTGCAAAATCATACAAAACTTGCAGGCCATCTGGACAGCAATCTCTATAGAACCCCTTCCCAGGCTTCAGACTTTCTACAGCCACCCATATCACAGGGTCTTGCAGCTTTCTGCAAAATATGTCAAACAGGTTTTACAGATCTTTTAAACAGGCATCCTCCATTTTCCCAAGTACCCATAATTTCTGAGATTAACAGGGATACATCATTCAGTTTGGGGGTATTGGAAGGGACTGTGGGGGTGCAGATAGAGAGTCGTAGAGTCATAGAGTGATACAGTGTGGAAACGGACCCTTCAGCCCAACTTGCCCACACCGGCCAACAATGTCCCAGCTACACTAGTCCCACCTGCCTGCGTTTGGTCCATATTCCTCCAAACCTGTCCTATCCATGTACCTGTTTCTTATGAAGATAGACACAAAAAGCTGGAGTAGCTCAGTGGGACATACAGCGTCTCTGGAGAGAAGGAATGTGTGACATTTCGTGTCGAGACCCTTCTTAAATGTTAGGATAGTCCCTGCCTCAACTACCTCCTCTGGCAGCTTGTTCCATACATTCACCACCCTTTTTGTGAATAAATTACTCCTCAGATTCCTATTAAATATTTTCCCTTTCACCTTAAACCTATGGTCCTCTGGTCCTCGATTCACCTACTCTGGACAAGAGACTCTGTACATCTAGATCTCACAGAACACAGTGTTTAAGAAGGAACTGCAGATGCTGGAAAATCGAAGGTACACAAAAATGCTGGAGAAACTCAGCGGGTGCAGCAGCATCTATGGAGCGAAGGAATTAGGCAACGTTTCGGGCCGAAACCCTTCTTCAGACAACCAGATCTAAAAGGGTTCAATTGAAAGGACAAAACTCATCTTATATTTGTTTGGAGACAAAAAGATGCTGGAACCTTGCCTAGAATGTAGTGTTGGATGGAGTAACTCAATGGGATAGGCAGCATCACTGGTGATCTCTTGAGATCACTCCTTCCCTAGCCAACAATTAACCCACCAGGTACCATCCAGCCTGAGGCCATTTGCAGCTGGTCCTGGTCTTTCGTTGCCTCCAGCTCGCCACCTGTCCCCACCAACCCGACTTGCAGTCTGCAGAAGAGTCCTGATCCTAAACGTCACCCATTGTTTTTCTCCAGGCGCGCTGCCAGACCCGCTGAGTTACTCCAGAACTTTGTGTCGATCTCTGGAGGACATGGGTAGGTATCGTTTTGGGTCGGGACCCTTCTTCAGACTCCAGAATACTTCAAACCATGTCTAACTTCAAACCATGTCATAACGTTTTGTCTACCTTCAAACCATATTCGCTCAGTTGTCGTAGACTAAAAGTGGTGTTTAAATTAACTGATGAATTTGTTTGGGAGAGTGATGTAAACTAGCTTTCCCGGTGAGGAATTGTAAAGAAAGGAATTCTTCCCTGAAAAGCCATCGAGTGTTGATCATTTGAAATGGAGTTTGGCAGATTTTATAAAGACACAAGGAACTGCAGATGCTGGAATTATGAGCTAAACACAAAGTGCTGGAGGAGCTGGTGGCACAGTAGAGCAGCGGTAGAGTTGCTGCATAGAGCACCAGGCACCCAGGTTCGATCCAGACCACGGGTGCTGACCTTATGGAGTTTGTACGTTCTCCCCGTGATCTGTGTGGGTTTACTCTGGGTGCTCCGGTTTCCTCCCACACTCCAAAGACGTACATGTTTGTAGGTTAATTGGCTTCGGTAATAATTGTGAATTATTCCTAGCGCGGGTGGGATGCAGCTAGTGTGCAGGGTGATCGTTGGTCAGTGCGGACTCGGTGGGCCGATGTGGAGAAGAACAACACCCAGTCTACTGACTACACTGCCATTGCTTTGAGTGCACATTGAATCCAGGGCAGGGAGATCAAGAGAGGGCCGTGCCAATGGAAGCAATCGGGCCACAGAAAGGTTGAATAAGCTGCAGGAGCTGCTGGTTCAAACTCAATTACCCCTGCTCACCTCTGGATTTAGCCAAAGGAGAGGCGGCAAGAAGGCTGACATTTCAACACTTAACCCCCTGATCCAACAAGAGACCTTCCTGCAGCCCATCTTAAATTGCCAGCACTACGAGACCAGCCCTTTTACACTCTGACACCCGCCTTCCAAAATACAAGAATTCATCTCCGTGCCATTCTAAAGTTAAAAGACTGCTTTTGTAGCTACAATGTGCTTCTCACAACTTGAAAAGGCACACAGAATCAAGGACGAGGCAATAACAAAGATTATAGCTGATTATAGCTGAATGTTATTTTATTCAATAACATGTGAACTCTTGTATTCAACACATGAGAAGAAATTAGTCTAATCGAGGTTTAGTTTAGTTTAGAGATACAGCGCAGAAACAGGCCCTTCGGCCCGCCGAGTCCACACCGACCAGCGATCCCCGCACACTAACACAAGCCTACACACACTAGGGCCAATTTACTCTTATACCAAGTGTACTAACCCAAGCGAATTGACCTACAAACCCGTATGTTTTTGGAGTGTGGGAGGAAACCGAAGATCTCTGAGAAAACCCACGCGGTCACGGGGAGAACGTACAGACTCCGTACAGACAGCACCCATAGTCGCGATCGAACCCGGGTCTCTGGCGCTGCAAGTGCTGTAAGGCAGCAACTCTACCGCTGTGCCATCGTACTGCCCAAAACAAGATGTTTCAGATTTTACATAAACGGGTATCATTAAGGATGAACAGTTTATCAATTATGGAATAATTGATATATTAATGAGCATAATTGTACTGTGTATTGATGAAATCTGTCATTATTGATTGTGAGTGTTTTTACAGCTTATTATTGATTAAATGCAAACACTGACCAATTGATTCTATGCAGAAGCCGTATTGATTTGCATGTTAACTATACCAACTTATAGATAAATTGTGTTATATTAATTATAACTAATAGTATTATATTGATTAGAGCATTGTGAGATTGATGTTGAATGAACTTTGTATGGTTACAGTGTGAACATTATTGTGTCGATTTATAGATGAATACATTTGTAGAGTTTGCTGGAAGTGAACTGTCTTGTATGGTTGCTCTCTACACATTGTATAATACTGACATTAAATGAACTCCATCAAATTGATTATAGGTTGGTCTTGTGTACCTGCTGTGTTGATTATTGGCAAATGCGGCTGTTTTGATTGTACACGAACATGGTGGCTTACAATACAATACAATACAATATGGTTTTATTCGTCACATTGCACATAAAGTGCAAGTGAAATGAATTTGACAGCAGTGGGACAAAGAGAAAGAACACACAAAAACACAATAAAAATGTAACACAAACATCCACCACAGCATTCGTCACTGTGGTGGAAGGCACAAATTTGGCCAGTCCTCCTCCATTTTCAAAGTGGAGGAGTCCTCCTCCATTCCTCCTCCACTTTGATCCTAGGTTGAAATTTTGAACTGGTTCCAGGTGAAGATTGATCATGCAGATTATGAACAGTACGGCAATGAGCTGAGATGATTAAAGTTTAGTCTCTAATGCAGCATTAATCAATGATCAATGTAACTGAGGGAACTGTAACTACTGCACTTGTGCAAGAAAGTGCCTATGGCTAGAGAACATTTTGTTCAGTTTAGTTTAGCTTACGGATACAACATGGAAAACGGGCCCTTCGGCCCATCGAGTCTGTGCCGATCAGTGATCACCCTGTACAATAGCACTATCCTGCACACTAGGGACAATTTACAATTTACAATTTTCATTCGAGCCAATTAACTTACAAACCTACACATCTCTGGACCCAGAGAAAACCTACGCGGTCACAGGGAGAACGTACAAACTCCGTACAGACAGCACCCATAGTCAGGATCGAACTCGGGTCTCTGCCGCTGTAAGGCAGCAACTCTACAGCTGTGTCACTGTGCCACTTATTGCATTGATTAAGAATAAAAGGAGACAAAAAATGCTGGAGAAACTCAGTGGGTGAGGCAGCATCTATGGAGAAAATTTGACTTTTCGGGTCGAGACCCTTCTTCAGACTGATCCAAAGATTAAGAATAATCTCTTTTGCAATGATTATCGCCAAAGTCCTTTGTGTACTTTGAAGAACACTGTTCCATTCATGAGAAACATTGATGAGAGATCAATAATAGTGCATTGATTATGTTCCACTATCACAGATAACCACAGGCATTGTGGTTCTGGTTGAACTCCAAACTACTCGTTGGAGGGGAACATTGTTTCAGTACTTCTTCTCATCGAGTCCACATCACAAGATTAGAAAATTTTCTGCCAGAGCTGAACACACTTCTTGGCATCTGCATACAATGGCGTACTGGTGAAAATAGGGCCGCAACGTGACCGCTCTTACCTTGACCCCGTTTCAGTACTTAAAGATAGGTAATCGTGTTGCATGGTTAAAGATGAAAATGCAAACAATATTGCCCTGTACTGATGTGTAAATAAACATTGTTGTATCGATAAGCAATATTCTGCTGCATTATTTATTCCACAAATTGAAATGACCAGGTTGAGCATCTTGTAGTGTCGATGTACAGGTGAACAATGTGGTATGGGTATAAATGATTGATTTAATCCATCATGCCTTAACACTTGCATCAAGCGCAGATGGCAACTGTAATGAATACATTGATTGTCATTTCAATGGTTACAGATTAAATGTTGGAGTTTTATAATTGGAGGAATGGGGGGCACGGTGGCGTAGCACGAGTGTTGCTGCCTTACAGCGCAGCGTTAGAGTTGCTGCCTTACAGCGCCAGAGACCCGGGTTCGATCCTGACAATTGGTGCTTGCCTGTACAGAATTTGCATGTTCTCTCCGTGGGTTTTCTCCAGGACCTCCGGTTTCCTACAACACTCCAAAGAAGTCCAGGTTTGTTGGTTAACTGGCTTGACATAATTGTAAATTGTCCCTGCTGTGTGTGGGATAGTGTAAGTGTACAGGGATCACTGGTTGGAGCGGACTCGGTGGGCCGAAGGGCTTGTTTCTCTAAAACTAAAAGGAAGGCATTATATTGTATCGGAAGGAACATACTTTTGTGGTCATTGAAAATCAATGTAATTGTGTTCATTATATTTAAACCCTGAGATGCTTATAAGAATGCTACTAATTATTATGACACAGTTCATTATTGTTGGATATGATTATGTAGATTATAAGTGAATGCTAATGTATTGATAAGTGCGAATTATTGTGAATTGTGCCCGTGTGACATAGTTTGGAAGTGAACGATACTGATGTTAAACACATCAATCTTTGTATTGATGCAGTATCAGGTGTTGCCAAACTGTTATTAATCGGTTTCACTTCCTGAGATATTTTCTTACCCTTGTTCCCATTTAGCAAGACAATTAATAATAACTGCTCCAGGTTATGGAATCATAGAATCATACACTCCCTTCAGAGTCCACTGAGACCACGAAGTTCCCATTCAGTTGTCATCATTACAGCCATCTTCCTAACTTGCCCCTTCCGGAGGGGGTTGCACCCTTCCCCAAACCACGCCCTCCCCCCCCCCCCCCACCCTCACTATCTCCCCCCCCCCCCCCCCCTGCCCAACCTTCAACCTACAGGCAGGTTCTAAGAGAAGAGTTTTATTATCGATCTGTTAAAACTGCTGTGGTGATTTATATTCAGGCACTGGATTATATAAATGATCAATTTCACATTGATTACAAGTGAACACCTTTTGTGTTAATTATCAGCGAGAAAATAATTGATCTAGGGCATTGATTATCGCTGGACTTTTTTTAATTAATTAAAACAGAGTTGTGCTTTGCTGGTTTTAGAAGTGAACTATATTGACGTTGATTATGTATTATGGTTTAGTCCGCTGTATTGAAAATGCTTTGGTGATCGCTAAGTCCAGCTGTGTCGACTGTGGATGGGCTGGTTATTTCTACTAATGTTAGGCTCGGTTGTTTCAAATATGTTTTCAGCCTGGTTATATTGCAGCTCGCTGGGTTTGCCTCCATCGATTACAGCTGGCCTCTGTTGTATTTGATATGCATTGGTTACAGATGAGCTCTATTGTAACTTTGTGAATTTCCCCTTGCTGCAGAATCAGCTGTTGGCAATTTTGAGAGTCAGTCAAGATGGTAAAATCAATTCCTCTTGCAGTTTAGAACAAAGTGCAGGCAATGTTTCACAAAGATGTCTGCATGATTCATCCATTCCTACTGATTCAAAAAGGGGGTGGGAGGTAGCTGTGGCTCTATGTATCCATCTATACATCAGTTTTAACCAGTGCAAGCTACGCCTTAAAGTTTAGTTTAGTTCAGAGATATATTCCGGAAACAGGCCCTTCGGCCCACCGAGTCCATGCCGACCATCGATCCCCGTACACTAACATTATCCTACGCACAAGGGACGATTTGTAACTTTAACCAAAGCCAATTAACCTACAAACCTCTACGTCTTTGGGATGTGGGAGGAAACCAGAGCACCCGGGGAAAACCCACGAGGTCACAGGAATATCAGGACCACTCTCCAGCTGATGAGAGGACCATATAATTGCCTGATAACAGCTGGGCATTATCTGTCTCTGAATTGGAAGGTATGTGTTTTCAAACTTCTGTACCTCCCGCTCGATGGAAGAGGGGAGAAGAGGGAGTGACTGGGGTGAGACTGGTCGTTGATTGCCGAGGTAGCTCAGCAGGCCCGGCAGCATCTGTGGAGAACATGGATAGATGCTCTTTCAATCCAAAATGTCGCCTATCCAAGTTCTCCAGAGATGCTGCCTGACCTGCTGAGTTACTCCAGCACGTTGTGTCTATTTTTGTCAACCAGCATCTGCTGTTCCTCGTGTCTCCATTGTACTTGCTCCATGAAGTTGCTTAATATGAGAGAGGTGCGATTCAAGGGGATGATTGCTGGTTATTATTGACTATGGGAGGGTGTCAGCTCACAAGAGAAAGTGGTGTGCTCCTTCACAGAACAGCTGGCAGCATGCCGACTCATAACGCAGCAGACACTCAGTAATCTGTGAGCAAGGACGAAAAGACAAAGTTGTCCTTGAAAGTAAGGGCAGTGGGAAGGATGATATAATTTGCCTCAGCACCACTTGCTCAGGCAGAAAAAGAAAATTAGTATTGATCGTTTTCCGTTGACTTGCTCGTGATGGACAATGTCTGTCAGTGGCCAAAGTCAGCAGAACCTTTTCACTGTGGTGCTGGGAGGGGAAGGTGGTACTTGTGTTAGTGCGGTCAGGGGGGCATAGTGGCGCAGATGGTAGAGCCGCTGCCACACGGCGCCAGAGACCTGGGTTATAAGGTCATAAGTGATAGGAGTATTTGGCCATTCGGCCCAAACATGTCTACTCCACAATTCAATCATGGCTGATCTATCTCTCCCTCCTAACCCCATTCTCCTACCTTCTCCCCATAACCTCTGACACCTGTACGAATCAAAAATCTATCTATCTCTGCCTTTAAAATATCCACTGACTTGGCCTCTACGGCCTTCTGTGGCAATGAATTCCACAGATTGGCCTTCCTCTTCATCTCCTTCCTAAAAGAACATCCTTTCATTCTGAGGCTATGACCTCTAGTCCTAGACTCTCCCACTAGTGGAAACATTCTCTCCACATCCACTCTATCCAAACCTTTCACTATTCTGTACGTTTTAATGAAGTCCCCCCTTATTCAAACTCCAGCGAGTACAGGCCCTGTGTCGATAAATGCTCATCATATGATATCCTACTCATTCCTGGGATCATTCTTGTAAACCTCCTCTGGACCCTCTCCAGAGCCAGCACATCCTTCCTCAGATATGATGGCCAAAATCGCTCACAATATTCCAATGGGTTCAATCCCAACCTCAGGCGCTGTCTGTGTGGAGTTTGTGAGTTCCTCCCGTGAACGTGTGGGTTTCCACCGGTTGCTCCAGTTGTCTCACACAACTCAATTACGTGTGAGTTTGTTGGTTAGTTGGCGTGTAGGGACTGGTTTGGGAGAGTAGTATAACATAGAACTAATGTGATCGGGAGATCGATGGTCGGCGTGGACTCGGAGGGCCAAATGGCCTGTTTCCATGCTATATCCTTAAACTAAACTAAATTCTCAAAGTGACCAATAATATAAAACAGAGTACAACAATGCAGCCATCTCATAATTATACCCCTGGCTAGTCTGAAGAAGGGTCTCTACCTGAAACGTCACCCATTCCTTCACTCCTGAGATGCTGCCTGTCCCGCTGAGTTACTCCAGCATTTTGTGTCTATCTTCAGCCATAATATTGATCTACTGAGGAGCTCCTGAATTTTCTGGCAACTGGTGGCCCGACACCCCTTTAATCTGGACAAAATTACAGGAGTGCAGATAAAGTGAATAGCATTTAGTGCAAGATAAAGTCTAGTCAAATCTGATTAAAGATAGTCGGAGTGTCTCCAATGAGGTAGATGGTAGCCGAGGACTGCTCTCTGGTTGGTGATAGGATGGTTCAGTTGCCTGATAACAGCTGTGGAAAAAATTGTCCTAGATTCTGGATGTTTGTGTTTTCACTCTTCCGTACCTCTTGCCTGATGGGAAAAGGGAGAAGAGGGAGTGGTCAAGGTGTGTAGGGGCTGTCCCAATGCTGCGACCTAATCTGCGAGTTTAGAAGAGTTTGCCCTCGACTTAAATGCGCAGCATGGTCGACACGTGGTCCTAGGAGGTCCTATGAGGTCACTGGAACTCACCTTCATGCTTGAGGGAAGTTCCCGCACACTCACGGCCTCAGCTAGATCGCGGAAAAAAATGTCAGCATGTTGAAAAATTTTCTGCGAGTAAGATTTGGTCTTTTTAACTCGTAGTACAGTGGAGTGGGGTTGCTATTTAGTTACAGGCAGTCGAGGGCAGCCGTAGGCAATCTCCTTCGCTGACCGGGCATTTTAATTGGCTCATTGGAGTTTTCAGGACCAAGGAAAACCGACCGGTAGATAAAATGCCCGCCAAACTTTATTAAACGTTGTCTGACTTCTTAAAAGTGTCTCCACTCCTTCTCCACCCCCTTCTCCCCCCCTTCTCCCCCCCTTCTCCCCCCCTTCTCCACCCCTTCTCCCCCCCTTCTCTCCCCCTTCTCTCCCCTTCTCTCCCCTTCTCTCCCCTTCTCCCCCCTTCTCTCCCCCCCCCCCCCCCGCTCCGCACTCTCTTAAGGACTTACCGTTACTGTGCAACTGTCTTTCACCTTCCTCTTCATCGCGGGTGTGAATTTCAGACAGCGCTCCCCCGCTTTCCCTGGTCCCCGCCTTTGCGATGTGTGTGTGTGTGTGTGTGTGTGTGTGTGTGTGTGTGTGTGTGTGTGTGTGTGTGTGTGTGTGTGTGTGTGCGCGTGCGCGTGTGCGTGTGCGTGTGCGTGTGTGTGTGTGCGCGGTCGGGCGATCCGGCTCGCAGTTTCATCACTGACGGTCGATCCAGCTCGAGGTTTTTCAGGCGAGTGCCTTCGAGCTTGAAGGTCGAAGACACTCTTCTGAACTCGCGGATTCGGTCGCCGCAGTGGGACAGCCTCTTGACTTGTCCTTGATTGTGCTGGTGGTCTTGCCGAGGCAACATGAAGTGTAGATGGAGTCAATGGATGGGGACAGTGGTTTGTATGATGGTCTGGGTTGCCTCCACAATTCTCTGCAATTTATTGCAGTCTTGGATGGAACTGTTCCCAAACTAGGCTGTGATGCACCCCAATTAAATGCTTTCTACAGTGCATACGAAGATGTTATTGAGAGTTGTTGGGACATACTGAACTTCCTAAGCCTTGTTACGAAGTAAAAGTATTGGTATGCTTTCTTGGCCACTGCTTCGAGATGGCTAGTTCAGTGCAAGTTGCTGGTGATACTGGCAGCTTGAAGATTTCAACCATTTCTACTTCTGCACCACCAATGTATATCGGGGAATGTGTACTTCTTCACTTCCTGAAGCCGATCATTATCCCCACATCTTGAAGGAAAGGTTGTCATTTTGACACCAAGCTATGAGGTTCTCAATCTCTTTCCTGTACTCCAGCTCGTCATTATTTGATATCCGGCCCACCATAGTTGGGTTTGTACTTGGCTGCACAGTCCTGGGTGTATAAGGAGTAAAGAAGGGGGCCAAGCAGTGCCGGATTTAGATGAAGAGAGGCCCTAAGCTGTTCCACTTGTGAGGCCCCCAACGACCGGACAGCCATGGTGGCCAAATCTCCCACAATTCAAAGCGAGGGAGAAAGTGCCCAGCGCTGACCAGTTGCCGTTGCAGTGCGCATGCGCAGGGCGGCCGATGATGTGCTGGCCGTGGTTGTGCGCATGTGCAAGGCGGCCTGCCGTGCCGGCGGATGTGGAGCGAGCGGAGCCCGGCGGCCTGGACACGGATAGCAGGGGGAGATGGAGAGAGAGAGATAGAGGGGGGGGGCGCCCAGAGTTGAACGGTAGGTGTTCTGCCTTGGCCGGAGGCCCCCCTAGACCTCGAGGCCCATCAATTTTTTCGGGGGGCCCCCTAGAAAGTGGGGACCCTAAGCTATAGCTTGTTTATCTTATACGTAAAGCCGGCACTGGGGCCAAGAATGCATCCTTGCGGAACATCAGTGTTGAGGATTACCGTTGATGATGTCATCACCTGTCCTCGCTGATTGGGGTCTGAGGGTCGGGAAATCGAGGATCCAGTTGCAGAGATGAGTGCTGGCTCCAAGTTCCACGAGTTTGGAGATAAGCTTGGATGGGATATTAATAAACCAATACCAATTCTAATTGAGTTCCTTTGCCTGGAGATGAGCAGATGATGCTTGGAAACGAGCCTGTTTTAAGGTGTCAATGAGCAGCGGATTCTTGACTTGTGTAGATGGGCTTGGAA
The DNA here is from genome assembly GCF_010909765.2 of Amblyraja radiata. Lineage (NCBI taxonomy): Eukaryota > Metazoa > Chordata > Chondrichthyes > Rajiformes > Rajidae > Amblyraja > Amblyraja radiata. Next base: position 20,122,247 of record NC_045980.1, on the reverse strand, counting down.
GAGACTTTGGAGGACTCTTTCATCGTCATCCAACAATGAGCAGTACATGAGCAGTGCTTCAGTCCGAAGAAAGGTCCAGACCCGAAAAGTCACCTATCCATGTTCTCCAGACCCGCTGAGTTAGTCCACCACTTTGTGTCCTCTTTTTTAAACCAGCGTCAACACCTGGAAGAGACGCTGGTCTCTCGCATATAAGGTGCATCTACCGCCTGTCACGAGTCGTTGTTGGGATCCCAAAACCCACATGTAGACGAGTCGCCCGTCGTGCGCAGCGATGTTAAACCAAGGAGTCATCACAGTGGCGGTGGTGTTCAGTGAAAGACCTGACGCCCTCCTAATTACTCACTGAAATAGTCGCTGTCTCATTTTGGCGATAATGCGCACATTATCACCAAAAATGACAAGAGTAATGAATGAGTAATTCTGGTGTAATGCAACAATTAGACCTCGGAGCGGCTGTGGAACATGGTAATTCAGCTCGCTCACTCCTGTTATTAAGTGCTTGATAATTATTTAATTACCTATCTGCCAGGATAATTTACTCCGTTTATTTTACATTAGACAGAGGTCTGGGAGCCTGAGGTTTGGGGTCTATGGGAGCTGCCCCTCGATTGAGAATTGTGACCGAGTGCCTCAGGGCTCCGTGAAATCGGCATCTTGTCACAACAGGGGAGCTCCCACTGACAAGAAGCCTGGCTAATGGCAGGCTTGTTGATCTATATTGTATCTTGCCGCTGTTATGTACCAACAGTTTTATTTTCCAGCGGTGCAGTAACAGGGGGATGGAACTGCATTGAGCATGTTAGCTGGAAAAGGACAAGTCTCACAAGAAAGGACATGATTCTAAATCTCTCCAGTTTACTTCAAGCCCTGGGGCATTCACAGCACTGGGGCAGAAGCAGCACTAACTATGTTTCATTGTCTTGAGAAATGCCTTGTGTGTCAATTTAGGCCAATAAATAGGCCAGAAGGTGACAGCACCAAGCACCCCCTGTTGGCCAGCCACTGCATCACAATAGCTGCGCCCTTAATGCCTTTTATCGATTGTGCCATCAATGTCTGATTAACAATAAAAAACAAAGTGCTGGAGGAACAGGAGGAAATAACAAACGTCATTTTGCGTCAGGACCCTTCTCTAGGCTGTCCTTCAGGAGAAGGGTCCCGACCTGACACGTCGCCTGTCCATTTCAAGTCAACAGTAAGGAGTGAAAAGTGTTTAATTGTCCTATATACTGAAAAACAGAACACTGACATTCTGACTTGCAGCAACACAACAGGTGTGCAGACACAGTTTGCAGTCCACTGATGCTGTGTGACCCATTCAGTGAGAGTTACAGAGTCATAGAGCCCTTCGGCCCAACTTGTCCATGCCAACCAAGATGTCCCATCTACACTAGTGCCCGCGTTTGGCCCATATCCCTTCAAACCTTTCCTATCCATGTACCTGCCTAAATGTCATTTAAATGTTGTTATCGTACTTGCCTTAACTGCCTCCTGTGGCAGCTCGTGAAAAAGTTGCCCTTCAGGTTCCTATTAAAACTTTTCCCTCTCACCTTAAACCTATGTCCCCTGGTTCTCGATTCCTCTACCTTGGGTAAAGGATTATTGTGCCTGTACCCTATCTATTCCCCTCATGGCCTTAAACACCTCTAAAATATCACCCACCAACTTCCTGCGCTTCAATGAATAGAGGCCCAGCCTTTCCAACCTCTCCCTACAGCTCAGGCCCTCAGGTCCTGGAACAGTCCTCGTAAATCTTCTCTGCACCCTTTCCAGCTTAACATCCTTTCTATAGCAGGATGACCAAAACTGAGCACAATACTCCAAGTGTGGCTTCTAGAGAGTTTGCTCCAGATTCCAAGATCTGCAATTTCTTGTGTCTGATTAATAATAATTCGGCAATTTTCTCCAGGTTTTCAAGGTAACACATGCACCCTTCGAACGATACACACTCAGAATAAAAGGAGGTAGACAAAAATGTTGGAGAAACTCAGCGGGTGAGGCAGCATCTATGGAGCGAAGGAAATAGGCAACGTTTCTGGTCGAGACCCTTCTTCGCCTATTTCCTTCGATCCATAGATGCTGCCTCACCCGCTGAGTTTCTCCAGCATTTTTGTCTACTGTTGATTTTCCACCTTCTTAAACAGATTAAAAGAACGTACCTTTTGAAAGGAAATGACAAAGAATTTCTTTGGCCAGAGGGTGGTGAATCTGTGGAATTCATTGCCACAGACAGCTGTGGAGGCAAGGTCGTTGGGTATTTTTAAGGCGTAGATTGATAGGTTCTTGATTAGTAAGGGTGTCACGGGTTACGGGGAGAAGGCAGGAGAATGCGGTTGAGAGGGAAAGAATAGATCAGCCATGACTGAATGGTGGAGTCGACTCGATGGGCTGAATGGCCTACATCCGCTCCTGTGAACTTATAAAAGGTACGTTTCAGAGACAGAATTTACCCCTAATCAACTGCTCCATTTGTTACTATGATTTTCTACTAATTTCACCATGATTTTAAATTCAATGACATCGCTTCAATTTGTGTATTTAGTTTTCCACCAGTTTCCTTTGGAGTAGAAAATAACAGCACCCAGAACCAGGCGCAAGGGAGTTTGCCAGTTGAATAACAAAAAAAACATTATCACTATTTAACAGGGATTTGTAGACGGTGCCTTCTGTAATTAATTGCAGCCATTACCAGTATAAGCTTTGTTAGTAAAGTAAAACAATCCCTGTGTCAGATTTCCACTCATCCCAAGTAAATGAAAACAAATGCGGAAATCTCAAGAGTTGAACCTGGTGCGTTCCACGCTACACTTCAAATCAGCAAGTCTTTAATCACTTTTATATTTGTTGATCTTGGATCCACTTCTAATGTTCTCACGGCTCAGCAGCAGTAATTTATGGAGTGTATGCTTGTGGCGAGATGTTGTACCGACCATCATGGGCACTCCGAGACCCTGTAAACACTAGCGTTGCAAGATTCCCTCTCCAATAGCACTTGCTGTGTGATGTGGTTTGGCTATTTTGACAATGCCTCTTTGGAGATAGAGGTGGACAGCATGGAAACTGGCCCTTCGGCCCACCTCATCCATGCCAACCAAGGTAGCATATTGGGACAGCCCCATTCACCTGTGTTTGGCCCTCTGATCCCAAGGTAGACACAAATTACGGGCCAGGCAGCACCTCTGGAGAGCATGGATAGCTGATATTTAGGGTCGGAATGCTTCTTCAGTCACCTATCCTTTCGTGTAAGATGCTGGTTTACACCAAAGATAGACACAAAAGGAGCAACTCAGCGGGCCAGGCAGCATCTCCGGAGAAAAGAAATAGGTGACTTTTTGGGTCAGAACCCTTCTTCAATGAGTCTGATGAAGTGTCTCGACCCAAAACATCACCTATTCCTTAGCTCCAGAAATGCTGGACTTTGTGTCCATCTTTGGTATAAACCAGCATCTGCAGTTCCTTCCTACTCAATAAATTCACCCCTCAGCCTCCTACACTCCAGAGAAAAAAATTCCAGCCTCTCCAACCTCTCCCTATAGCTCGAGCCTGCAAGCCCAGGTAACAGCCTGGTGAATCTCTTCTGCACCCTTTCTAACTTAATAACATCCTTCCTATATCTGCACAGTGTTGCCGCCTTACAGCGCCAAAGGCCCGGGTTCGATCCTGGCTAAGGGTGTTGTCTGCAAGGAGTTTGTACGTTCTCCCTGTGATCGCGTGGGTTTTCTCCAGGTGCCCCGGTTTCCTCCCACACGTCAAAGACGAGCAGATTTGTAAGTCAATTGGCTTCAGTAAAAAATTGTAAATTAACCCTAGTGTGTGGGATAGTGCTTGTGTACGGTGGGCCGAAAGACTTGTTTCCGCACTATATCTCGAAAGTAAAAATCTAAAACTCCACACAATGCTACAAGTGTGGTCTCACAGTTGAATTCTCTTTTCATGAAGGGATGAATATTTTTAAGGCTCTTGCTAAGCAAGGGGGTGTGTGGGATAAAGGTTATCACGGCGAGATTCCTCCCACTCCTATTTTTAATTCATGTGCTTGAATGTCCGCAAGCAAAAAATAATAGTACTTGCCCTCAGTATAAAACGTATTTTTCCCAAAGAGCAAACCAAAGGAAAAATATTTCTCAGACAGTCTCCAAATAGGAAACAACACTCCACTTTTGAATGCGGAGAATGCAAGCCACAATATCTGAGCCTTGGGTTGTATTACAACGACGTTGCATCATTAAGTGTGGGCACTTTATGCAATAAATACTTAATAATCCCTCTGCGCATATTGTTGCTGCAAAAAAGATTAATTTCCTCAGGAGTAGATCCGTGAACTAACCCCTAAAGGTGAGAAGAGTCTCAGAGGAGTAAGAGAACACAAACTCAAGACTTGGCTGGGGAAGCAGAGTCAGGAGCAACACTTTTTTTGTGCTTTATTAAAAAGAAAACTCCCCCTCTTTAATATGGTAAAGCAGGCTGTCTGTTTCCTGAATGCATCTGGTGCTCACTGAATAAAGGTATGATTTTTTTTTTTTTTTAGAGAAAGCAATTAAAAATGAAATACTGTGCGCTAATTGCAGTCAGCATAAAGTTGTCGGAGATTTGTTTAAGGCAGACGCGGAAAACAAATAAATAATTGAACAGGCAGAGGGAAAAAAAACAGATTGTCCCTGGCTGTTTAATAAAAAAAGAAACTCGAAAATTCAGGATGCTGTATCACCAATTTGACCCATTGTTATATCGAAGAAAAATAGCCCATTTCTTGTTCTTGCTAATTGTCCGGATGGCTCACTGTGAGGCTGATTGTCGAGGGCATTCCTGGTTTGCCAAGCGAATGAAATGGGCCTAATTAGAAAAATAAAAGTATTGTATTAAATAGCGGAAGCAAAGCTATTAATATTTATCGGGAAGGGTCAGTGCGTTAAACTCTCCTTCGCAGGATATTCCTTGTGAATCTGTCGAGACGTATCCCTTCCTAACTGTGTCGGAGCAGTGGAAGAAAGCATGGCTGTAGTATTCACCGCGTCTCAAATCAAGTGGCTGAACAGTCAGTAATGAGGCAGACAAGTAAACCTTTCCCATCCACGGTGGGCTCTCAGGGCAAGGATTGCTCAGATTCCTTCACTCCATTATGCATGTTGTCTAAAGTCAGTCCCTTGTAATGTGGGTGGACTTTCATTATCTCCTCAGGTTCTGTATCAGCGAGGCCAGGTTTGAAAGCCTCGGCTGCCTAATTGACGATTTCTCATTTCTAATTCAGCAACAACCCCCCCCCCAACCTTCCCCTTCTTCCTTCGCCTTAGTGCGTTCCGATAGAAATTCAAAGCGTTCATTTTCCTTTCCCCTTCATTTGCAAAGGCTCTGCTCACATCTAAGCGGGTTCTGTGGAGGCACGGCAGTACGGGAAAATCAGATGAGAAGACGGGGGAGTGAAAGTCTGCACTCGCCCCCTTCGAGGGCAGGAGTCAGAAGAAGAAGAAAAACAAAGGCACATTTTGCTGGTGGTATAATTAGTGCAGAAAGTTGCTGCAATGTTCTGCAGTTTGCGATTCATAGAGTCACACAGTTTGGAAACAGGCCCTTCAGCCCAACTTGCCCACACCGACCAACATGCCCCTTCTATGTTAGACCCACCCACATACTTTTGGCCCATGTCCCTCCAAACCTCTCCTGTCCATGTACCAGTCTATGTGTTTCTTAAACGTTGTGATAGTACCTGCCTCGACTACCTCCTCCGGAAGCTCGTTCCATACACCCACCGCCTCTTATGTAAAAAAATAACCCCTCAGGTTTCCATGAAATCTTTCCCCCTTCACCTTAAACCTATGACTTCTGGTTCTCGATTCCCCTACTCTTAGCAAAATACTGTGTTTACCTATTGCTCTCATGATCTTATGCACCTCTATATGATCACCCCTCATCCTCCTGCACTCCAAGGTTTAAGGCCCTGGTCTGCTCAACCTCTTCCTATAGCTCAGGCCCTCGAGTTCTGGCAACATGCTCGTAAAGCTTCTCCGAACCCCTTTCAAGCTTGACATCAGCTTCCCTATCACAATAAAGTATTTATCTATCTATCTACATGGTGACCAAAACTGAACACAACACACTAAATGTGGCTTCACCAATGTCTTAAATAACTTCTGAACTTCTATACAGTTTTATGTAACTTCTATACTCCTAACCTATAAACTCCGGGCATTGAAGATGTGGCTATGCACGCAGGTACAATAGTGAAATTTAAGAGACTTGTGGAAAGGCATATAGATATGCAGAGTATGGAGGGATAAGGTTCATGTGCAGGCAGAGGATGTTAGTTAACCTTGGCATCATGTTCAGCATGAACATAGAGTCATAGAGTCATACAGCATCGTAAAAAGCCCTCCGTGACGATCAAGATGCCCTATCTAAGCTAGTCCCATTTGCCCGCATTTGGCCCATATGTCTCTAAACCTTTCCTACCCATCATTGTTGTCCAAAGGTGTACTGTTTTGCTTGAAAGACACAGCAAGGAAACAGGCCCTTCAGCCCACCAAGTCCACGCCGACCATCGATCACCCGCTCCCACTAATTCCCCGTTATCTCACTTCCTCATCCACTCCCTACATATTGGGGACAATTTACAGAGGGCCAATTAACTTACAAACCCGCACGTCTGTGGGATGTGGGAGGAAATCGGAGCAACCGGAGGATACCCATGCGGTCACAGGGAGAACGTGCAAACTCCTCGCAGACAGCATGTGAGGTCAGGATCATATCAGGGTCTCTGTGTGCTGTGAGGCAGCGGTTCTACCAGTTGCACTACTGTGTCCCTTGTTCTCTGTATAGACTGCAGTAAAAGAATTCATCACCAACTTATATTACCTGGCATCTGGCCGCCTACTCCACACCTCCATCCATCTCCTCCAACGCCCAGTTGCATCCCAGTCAGGAAGCTGAGAGCCGGCATTCTGATGTGGCACAGCAGTGGAGTTCTGTTGGTCTGCATGGGATTGCTTAATTATTCCAAAAATAAATATTATTCATAATAAATAATTATGCAAAACAAAAAGCCATGCCAAAAAAACTCTTCACACGTGGATGGGACAGCACAGTGGCGCAGCGGTAGAGTTGCTGCCTCACAGTGCCAAGAGGCCTGGGTTCAACCCTGAGTACGGGTGCTGGCTGTACGGAGTTCGTACATTCTCCCGGTAACCTGCATCGGTTTTCTCCGGGTGCTCCGGTTTCCTCCCACACTCCAAAGACGTACGGGTTTGTAGGATAATTGGCTTGGTACAATTGTAATTGTAAATTTCTAGTGTGTGTAGGATAGCGTTAGTTTGTGGGGGTCACTGGTCGGCGTGGACTCGGTGGGCTGAAGGCCCTGTTTCCTCGTTGTACATCTAAACTAAATTGAAATGTTACCCAAACTAAACATTCTCACTGTCTACACATTCTTGATTCAATAGTGTCATACTCAGAGGGTTTTGCACCTATTTTTAAGGAAAACACCCTTGCAACTCCTGGGGTGGACACTTCCCTGGTTTGAGGCTTCCCCCCCCCCACAGGATTCTGACCCTCAATGACCAGCAGCGGAAGTTCCCTAGACTGTGGTGCTCCCCCACAGAGCCTTGCCGTTGGCTGCACCGAGCTTCAGTGCGTCCTTCAGCACGTACACCTGCAGTCTGGAGCGGGTCAGTCGGCAACATTCCCTGATGGACATCTTGGCATGCTGACCGATCTCACCAGGAGATTGCGTTGGCCCAGGGAGCACCTCAGAGGCAGATTACTTCCCTCGATGGCTTGGGAAGTTCGGGCATATCCTCAACAGCTCTCGCCAACCTCTACAGATGCGTCGTAGAAAGCATTTTATCAGGATGCATCACAGAATGGTTTGGGAACAGCTCCATCCAAGACCGCAAAAAATTGTAGAGATGTAGGTGCTGCCCAGACCATCACACAAAACCAACCTCCCCTCCATTGACTCCATCCACACCTCACTGCCTTGCCAAGTCCACCAGCATAATTAAGGATGTTGCACCCAGGTCTCTCCCTCTTCCCCCCTCTCCCATAAGGCAAGAGGTACAGAATTGTGAAAACGCACACCTCCAGATTCAGGGACAGTATTTTCCCAGCGGTTATCAGGCAACTGAACCATCCTACCAACAACTAGAGAGCAGTCCTGAGCTACCTATCTATGTCATTGGAGACCCTCGGACTATCGATCTTTACTGGTCTTTATCTTGCACTACATGTTAATCACGTTATACCCTTTATCATGTGTCTGTACATTGTGGATGACTCGATTATAACCATCTGTTGCCTTTCCACAGGTAAGATCGCAACTAAAGGTGCAAGTGACAATAAAATAAACTCAAACTCAAACGTGGTGGGGAAAGCCATTGGGTGGTTTTATTTGAAGGGAGAGGTAAATTCGAATACAAAGTGCTGGAGTAACTCAGCGGATCAGGCAGCATCTCTGAAGAACATGGATAGGTGATGTTTCGGGTCAGGACCCTTCTTCAGACTAGGTCAGTTGAACTATCAGCCTGAAGAAGGGTCTCGGCCCGAAACATCACCTATCCATGTTCTCCAGAGATGCTGCCTGACTTGCTGAGTTACTCCAGCACTTTGTGTCCTTTTGTGTGCCAAGAAGCATCTGCAGTTTCTTGTTTCTGTACTAGTTTATTTTAGCTTTTGTAAACTAAACTAAACTAAACTGTTGAGGTAAAATGGCAGATTGGAATGGCAACGCAGGATGCTGTGCCTGCATGTGATCATCTGCCTTGGCTGAGATTGGTAATATTTGTTTTTGTCCTGTTGGAGCCGGGAGGAGCTTGACGAGAAAAATCGCTGCCGCTTCCATAGATGTTCCGTGTTTACACCCGGTCCGTTTATTTTTTTCCATGTTGTCCCCTGTACTTCGGAGAGGAGCAGGTGGCCCCGATAAGGCAGGACAATGGGCCACAACAGGAAGCTATTAGCAGCTACAAGGGGGGCTTTGACAAGCAAATTGTTGGCGGAGCCCTGAATGACAATAAGGTTTATTGCTGCGATTCTTTATCTTAAGGTTTCAGTGCCACCCACTGGCACCATGCCAGCCTCTTAAAACAGACTAAAAAAAAAGACTTGGCACATCATGGCTGGGAGTGCAGGGAGAGAGATATGTCGGTGTTGGTGTGTATTATTTGTCTTTCTGCTTCAGAAGAAAGGCTTGTTATTGATGAGATGGGGGCAAAATGCTGGCCTGTTCCGAGCACGCTTTTATTTCCCCTCTGCTATCTGAGGGAACTGGATACTTCATTGTTCTGGAAACAGATCACTCTTTTGGTAGGTGCCTGGCTTAGACAAATCGTACAAGTCTTCTTCCCTGTGAAGCTAATTTCAGCTCCCGAATTACAGAGAATTTTGGTCGTGGCATCAGTTTCAATTGGAGATGATTGTAGTCATGGCAAATGTGTTCACACGTTATAGGAGTAGAATTAGGCCATTTGGCCCATCGAGTCTACTCTGCCATTCAATCATGGCTGACCTCTACCACCTAATCCCATTTTCCTGCCTTCTCTTCGTAACCCTTCACACCCGTTCTAATCAAGAACTCTGTGAATTCAGTGATATCCAATGGTTTTAGTTTACTTAGATTATTTTAGAGATACAGATTGGATACAGGCCCTTTGGCCCACCAAGTCCACGGCAACCGTTGATGATTAGTTCTATGCTATCCCACTTTCTCAACAATGCTCTGCAAACAAGAGACAATTTGCAGAGGCAATTTAGCCTATAAACCTGCTTGACTTTGGGATGTGGGAGGAAACTGGAGCATCTGAAGGAAACCCACATGTAATACATGTGTCATTTGGGTAATGTGTGTTTAATGTTTGTACAACATATATATAATTTGTGTAGAATTTATGTTTATGTGTAATTGGCCAGTCTATATGTTTGTGATGCTGATGCAAACAAGATTGTCGTTGTATCTGTACCTCACCAGACTTGTGAATATGGGACAATAAACTCCTATGTGTCGGAAGGAACTGCAGATGCTGGTTTATACCAAAGATAGACACAAAATGCTGGGGTAACGCAACGGGTCAAGAAAAAGAATAAGTAATATTTCGGGTCAGAACCCTTCTTCAGACCGAAGACTGGGGGCTTCAGTTTTCTTCCCCATCTCAAAGATTTAGTCTGAAGAAGGGTTCCGACCCGAAAGGTCACCTATTCTTTTTCTCTAGAGATGCTGCCGGACGCAATAAAGCCCCTGTCCCACTTTCACAACCTAATTGGCGACCACTGCCGAGTTTGCCCTTGACTCATACTCGCACCATGGTTGCCACAAGGTCGTAGGAGGTCTTCGTAACTCATCCTCATGCTCGTGAGTGGTCTCCGTGTACCCGTGGCCTCCGCGTACCCGTGGCCTCAAGTAGGTACATTTCCAGCCTGATAAAAAATGTCCACGAATAAAAAAAAGGTTGGCATGGAAAAAATTGATACTTTTTAATCGTAGGTAGGTCGTAGTAGGTCGTGATGGTAGGCGTAGGTCGGCAATTGGCCCAAGAAAAAAATGCAACATGACATAATTTTATCATGTGATCATTTTCCACTCGTAACTAGTTGTAGTTGGTCTTAGGTGTGGAAGACTGAGGTCAAGGAGGGTCGTAGGAGGTCGTAGACATAGTCGTAGGAGGTCTTTTACTTTGGCGAGTCAACACGACCTTGACATTTTTTTCAACTTGTCTAGGGTCTTCTAAACTCGTGGATTAGGTCGTCCAAGTGGGACAGGCCCAGCATTTTGTGTCTGTATTCGGTATTGACATGAACTCGACTTGACGTGAAATAAATGTGTTCAATGTTCTATCGTGTTGTACATGAGAGGTTTTGGTCCAACATTGTATTCAGGTACAGCAGGAGATTTAGATGTGATTCACCTCACTATCGTCACTCTGTATAACAGTATATTTTGAAATTATCTTATTATTTTAAGTACAAGCAAAATTGTAGAGATTTAGGAAGTACAGAAGTTTCTGAAGTTGGTATACATACTTTTTTCCATTAAAAAAAATTTAATTTGGGGATTCACCGGGCTGATGCCAGCAAAGGAAACAATTTTATAAATGATTAGGGTAAAACTCATTGGATTAAAAAGAGCTGAGGGAAGATTTATTGGATGCTTTCAGAGTTGGACGTTCGGTAACGAAGATGTACCACTGTTACATTGGGTTACAACCAAGTTCCACCAGGTTTAGGAAGCTGATCTTGAACCCAGTGGAACTTGTGGAATTGCTCTGCTGGAAACCAGCATGGATCGGATGGGCCAAATGGCCACCGATAGTGTCGCAGTTAGTACGTTCGGTGTTGGTTAAAATTATGGTTGCTAGTAATTTCAACAGATGTTCTCACTCAAAGTAGTACAATTTGGGCGTTACGTCCAATAATACATTGCTATCGCACCAGTAGTATCTTCAGGATGTCCCAAAGCCATTCAGATCCAACTCAGTAGTTCTGAATTGCAGCTACCGTTACAGGGAAAAGAATGATACAAATAATGATAAAGTCACGATACAGGAAATAGGTGCAACAACAGGAGCACACTGCAGTTCAAGAAAGGTAAATTTATTATGTAGATGTGCGGGAATATTACGAACACTAAAGCAACGTATGTTGTGCGAAATATACACAGGGGGATATCCCACCGTGTGACCACAGGGGCGGTGGGCTGGCTGGGACGGAGTTACAACTGGTGTGTGTGTTCTGGATATCAAACTAGAAACTTTTTTTTTGTTCATAAAGAATAAGTTGATGACTTTCTTACACACAACATATGAAGGGAATGTCTCCCTTGTGCATTATTATTAATGTAATGCAAAGTAATCAAACTTTAATAGAAGCACATAAATCTGTTAAGGCTTTTTAAAGTACCAGCCAGACCTGACGAGACGTAGTGTGGAGTTTGCTCAGTGCTTCATCAAAAAGTTAAGTTTGCGTTTTGATGGATTGAAAGATTCAGCATGGAAACAGGCCCTTCGGCCCATTGAGTCCACGCTGGCCATCGGTCATCCATTCACACTAGTTCTATGTTATCCCACTTTCGCATCAACTCTCTACACACCAGTGCAAATTTACAGAGGTTATAAAAGTTATAGGAAATTACTGATGTACTGGGATGTCATGTTGCAGTTATATAAGATGTTGGTGGGGTCGCATTTCAAGCATTGTGTTCAGTTCTGGGCACCATGTTACAGGAAAGATGCCGTCAAGTTGGAAAGGGTACAGAAAAGATTTACGAGGATGTTGCCAGGACCCAAGGGTCTGCGCTATTGGGAGAGGTTGAGCAGGCTGGGTCTCTATTCCTTGGAATGCAGGAGGATGAGGGGTGATCTAATGGAGGTGTATAAAATCATGAGAGGATTAGATCAGGTAGATGCACAGTTTGTTTAAGAAGGTAGATGCACAGAGTCTCTTGCCCAGAGTAGGGGAATTGAAGACCTTAGGTTTAAGATGAAGGGGGAAATATGTAATAGGAATCTGAGGAACTTTTTCACACAAAGGGTGGTGCGTGTATGGAGTGAGCTGCCAGACGAGGTAGCTCAGGCAGGGATTATTGCAATGTTTAAGAAACAAAAAGACATGTACATGGATAGGATAGGTCTAGCGGGATATGGGTCAAACGCACGCTGGTGGGTCTAGTATAGAAGGGAGAAAGACACAAAATGCTGGAGTAACTCAGCAGAACAGGCAGCATCTCTGGATAGAAGGAATGAGCGACGTTTCGGGTCGAGACCCTTCCTCAGTAGGGTCGACTAGTGTAGATGAGATATTGGTCGGTGTGGGCTAGTTTGGCCGAAGGGCCTGTTTCCACGTTGTATACTACAAACCTACAAACCTGTCATTTCACTGTTTACAACAAGTTGCAGAAAGAGGGATCCCAGTTAAAATGGGACTTTTACAATTTTTTTCGGACTTAATCCAAACGTTTAGAACAAAATAAATCTTTCGTGTGGGATACATATTTTCAGGGCATAACAATGCCCACCCTCTGACATAAAGCTCCAAGCATCTCAGAGAACTGCTGTGATTTTCATCATCCTTTAAACAAGGAGCTCAATATCACGTTTCATTGTCAAAATAAAATGAGATAAACAGGTGCTGTTATAAAGATAGCAGGACATCTTTATTGGTTCAGCTGTCACGAGGAAGTGAATGGGACCTTGGGACTGGCGGGGAATTCTGACCTTATACTTTCCCATGATTGTTGCACAAGGTGAATCTTTATCGACGGGGGCCCAGCCATAGGCTCGTGCTGCTAGGGCAGACGAAGGCATTTGCGGGACCCAGATGTGCCATGGCACAACAAGTGGCAGAGTGGGTCGACACAAAATGCTGGAGTAACTCAGCACTTCTGGAGAGAAGGAATGGGTGACCTTTCGGGTTGAGACCCTTCTTCAGACTCTCGGCCCGAAATGTCACCCATCCCTTCCATCCAGAGGTACTGCCTGTACCACTGAGTTACTCCAGCATTTTGTGTCTATCTTTGGTTAAATCCAGCATCTGCAATTCCTTCCTACACAAGTGGCAGAGTGGTGCAGCTGGTAAGAGCTGCTGCTTCACAGCACCGGATAGCCAGGTTTAAACCTGACCTTGGCTGCCGTCTTTCAGCGAGGGGCTTCAAAGGTAACAGTGAATAAGGCAGGAGAAAGGGGCCAAGAGGGAAAAATAGATCAGCCAACCTTTCCCTATAGCTCATCTCCTCGAGTCCTGGCAACATTCTCGTATATCTTCTCTGCACCCTTTCCAGCTTCATGATCTCCTTCTTAAAAGACACCACGTGCTGGAGTAACTCAGCGGGTCAGGCAGCATGTCTGGAGAACATGGGTAGGTGACATTTCAGTCCCAACCCAAAACGTCAGCTATCCATGTTCACCAGGGATGCTGCCTGACATGCTGAGCACTTTGTGTCTTATTTTTGTGAATCAGCACCTGCAATTTCCCTGTTTCTCCATGGACATCCTCCCTATAGCTGGGTGACCAAAACTGAACACAATACTCCAAATTCAGCCTCATCTGGCAAAAGCTTTTTTCCACCCTAACTCTGCAGACTTTGTTAACATGTTGAAAATAAAACATGTTTTATCGCAGAGAGACTTCTCACCATCAAATGTCATATATTTTAAGAATCTAAGTTACAGTCACCTTTGAATTTCAATCAGCAGCTAACTAACTGGTTAGCACACAACAAAAGCTTTTCACTGTACCTCGGTACACGTGACAATAAACTAAACTCAGTGTCCATGAATTAAAGAACTTCTTTGTCATTATGGTCCCATTCTGAACTGGTCGTAGGCACTATATAAATGCAAATCCTTCTTGGAAGAGTTATTCTTAGTGCGCACCCGGCTTGTGATGATGAGAATTTGTTTAAAGCTAAATGATATCAAGGCTGTGTTACTGAAATAATTGGCACTCCTTAACAATAATTCTGAAGGAGCACAGCACTCCTGCGCTCACCTCTTCTCTCTAATTTGCTCCCGTGGGTTTTAGATCAGTGGGATTTTTTTTTCGTATGCCTTTTTTTCTGTGAAATGGGATTGAGACAGGTGACAGGCCCGCTCTCTTTCTCTCTTTCTCTCCCTCTCTCCTCTAGCACACCTCGTCCTTTGAATGCCTCTCCGTTTCTATCGCGGCGTTCTCTCCGCAAATGTCAGGCAAAAATGCATCTCAGCTCACACCTCAGTTAATGAGTCACAAACGCTCACTCTACCAAACCCACATTATTACCATTTATAATCCTGATTGGTAATTTGCATACGAAAATTAGTACCGCGACATGCGTGAATTTCTCTTTCCCTCGTCTAATTACGACCTGGAATGTCACACTATTTACATAGCTAATTACTGCTCCTTCTGGTCTCTGTTTTTCCTCTCTCTCTCTCTCTCTCTCCATTCTCTCTGAGACCAGCTAAACAGGGCTGGCCAGAGCCGTTCTATATTTCTGTTTGTTTACACAATCCTGGGATAAAAGGAAAGATTAAAATAACAAGGTGATTATCCCTACCTCGGTACAATATCTCTGCAAAAATATAAGCCAGGTGTGCACTGGACGGTGACTCATGGAGTGTGTCAGGGTATATTAGTTTAGTTTACTGCCACGTGTACCGAGGTACAGTGAAAAGCTTTTTGTTGCGTGATATAGAGTCATGGATAGAGTCATAGAGTGATACAGAGTGGAAACAGGCCCTTCAGCCAAACTTACCCCCACCGTCCAATATGTCCCAGCTACACTAGTCCCACCTGCCCGCGTTTGGTCCATATCTCTCCAAACCTGTCCTATAAATGTCCCTGCCTAACTGTTTCTTAAATGTTGGGATAGTTCCTGCCTCAATTGCCTCCTCTGGCAGCTTATTCCATACACCCACCCCCTTAGTGTGAAAATGTGGCCCCTCAGATTCCTATTAAATGTTTTACCCTTCACCGTAAGCCTATGTTCTTTGGTCCTTGATTCACCTACTCTGGGAAAGAGACTCTGTGCATAGACCCGATCTATTCCTCTCAATATTTTATACATCTCTGTAAGATCGCCCCTCATCCTCCTATGCTCCAAGGAATAGAGACCCAGTGTTTAAGAAGGAACTGCAGATGCTGGAAAATCGAAGGTAGACAAAAGTGCTGGAGAAACTCAGCGGGTGCAGCAGCATCTATGGAGCGAAGGAAATAGGCAATGTTTCGGGCCGAAACCCTTCTTCAGAGACCCAGCCTGCTCAACTTCTCCCTGCTGCTCAGTCTCTCTAGTCCTGGCAACATCCTCATAAATCTTCTTTGTACCCTTTTCAGCTTGACAACAAGTTTCCTAAAGCATGGTGCCCAGAACTGAACATAATATTCGAAATGTGGCCTCACCAACGTCACATACAACTGCAACATGACCTTCCCAACTTCTATACTCAATACTGACTGACGGAGGCCAATGTGCCAAATACCTTTTTGACCACTCTGCGACTCCACCTTCAAGGAACCATGCCCCTGCACTCATAAATAGTAAGATTAAACGAGAACTTACCAGTTTGAAGTTTGATCTGTATTTTATGAGGAGTTACGATGAGGGATTACGTGAAGAACCCCACCACGACGCATGCGTGTCATTCTTCAAAGTAGCGGTGTGAAATCACAGATAACTGTAATGACTAAACATAGTAAGATTAGAGAAGAGATACCAGTTAAGTATATGATCAAGGGTGGGAGCGCAGGGCACGTAATCCCTCATCGTAACTCCTCATAAAATACAGATCAAACTTCAAACTGGTAAGTTCTCGTTTAATCTTACTATTTTACTTCGGAGTCACGTGAGTGACTACATGAAGATTTTAAAGCTCTGTGATTTCATGCCGTGGAAACGAGTCCATGCATCACGTCTGCCTTGATGACTGTAGGAGGAATTGTGTTTCCCTCATAAGTTTTGTTACCAGTGGGTGAGTCCCAACAGAGTAACGCTCTGTCCCCTGCCATATGTAAGTCGATAGGGCACTTCTGGCGCAGTTGATGGCACTGTAACTGAGCCCCTCATCATAGTGGAGGCCTGCCAGATATTCCAGAACAGACGGGATGTTCATGTCTCTGTAGATGATGTTGTTTTTATGGCAGTGCATCGCCCACTTCCTGATATAGACCAGATACTGTTTTTTGGTTGACTGTCTTTGGGCCGCCGAGATCATGTTCACTGTTCGGTCCGTCAGTCCCAGTTGTAGTAGAGGTGTTTTTAAAACTCTACAAATTAATAAGTTCAAATGTTAATGGCATGGGTGGCTATCCCTTGTTACGGGATGTAGCAATAAATCTGGTCTATGTGGGATGGTGATACATGGTTCTAATATCATGTTTAATACCACTGGGAACCATGGTTGAGTAGACCAATCGGGTACTACCAATACCAGACGCAGAGTCTTGTTGTATTTTCCTTAATACCCGACTGATGAGGCAGGAAGGAGGGAATGCGTAAATAAACAATTCCCCCCCCCCCCAATGCAGCGAAAATGCATCTGTCGCCGCTGCCCCAGGGTCTGGGTCCCATGAAACATAATTTGATAACTGGTGGTTAAGTCTGGATGCGAATAGATCGATATCTGGTGTTCCATATTTTGCTGTAATATCAGCAAATACTTTTTTATTCAACATCCATTCGGTGTTTTCATTAAATTTGCGTGACCTGGTGTCTACCACTAAATTTAGTCTTCCTGGTAGGTAAGTGGCTGATATCCAAATATCTCTCTGGATACACCATTGCCAAATTGTATTAGCCAGATTGTCACATGATGTCGATTTGTTTTCACCCATGTGGTTAATGTATGCTACCACAGTGGTATTGTCTATCTGTAGTCTAACATGCTGGTGATATGATCCAGTACAATATGACTTTAGGCCATGGAATGCACCCAACATTTCCAGGTAGTTTATGCCCAGTGTGAGTAATAATGATGCCTCCTGAGCAGTCCATCTACCTCCACAGCTGGTGATGGTATTGGTGGCTCCCCACCCAAGTGCACTGGCATCAGTTTGTAGTGCCATGGAAGGGTTACTGACAATGATTGGATTGGAACAAAGCCAGATGTTATCTATCCACCATTTTATTCCATTTTAGCTTGATTGGTAGTTTCATAGGTCTGTCATAGTGACCTGCATTAATTTAGAGTGCTTGTATTTTTGCTCTCTGTAAGTTTTGGTAATGTAGAGGTCTAAATTGTGTGGCTGGAAAGGCAGCCACCATTTGCCAATTACTTTTGCTACCAATCTGATGAATGGTTTGCTGATGTCAATGAGGTTATGCAAGCCTCTATTAATTCTCTAACCTTTCCCTTAGGCAGAGTCACCGATATGTGAACTGAGTCAATGGTGAAACCCCCAAATAGTCCATAGTAGTGGAAGGCGTTAGTTTAGATTTAACTGGATGGATAATAAATCCCAGTTTTTCAAATAACTGTTTTGTGGCTGTTACAGTTTGTTTGACCAATTCCAAAGTTTTGCCCACAATGAGTATGTCATCTAAATATGCCATGACCATGTGTTTATGTTTCCGTAGAAGCGCTAGGGCTGGTTTCAAAATTTTTGTGAACAGCCTGGGGCTGATGACCCATTTGGCAGTGCATTATACTGCCAGAGTTGCCCATCCAGTTGAATTTTAAGTAACATCTGTGGTCACCTCGTATAGGCACTGAATAGTAAGCATCTTTTAACTCGATGCTGGCCATGAAGTAACCTTTGGAAATTAATTGTTTAGCAGTAACAAAGGTATCCATTTTGTCAGATCTATGGTGATGCGATAACCACCATCTTTTTTGTTTTTGATAAATATATTGGACACGAATTCTAATGGTTCGTGTTGAGTTTTCTCAATTACACCTTTTATGTAAAGCCGCTCCAGTTCAGCTTGCGCTTTTGATTTTTCTTTATCAGAAGACACGAACATTCGGTTCGGTATATGTTGAACTGGAGGGCTGTACTTGTGTATAAACTCTATTGTATATCCCTGGATACTGCTTAAGATGTAAGTATCGGTTGTTAACATGCTCCATGCATTCAGAAAAGAGTGTAGTCTCCCCCCAACCTCCATGCTCCCTGTATTTTGTAGGGAATCAGACCCACCTACCTCCATAGTTACCAGTGGCAGGTTTACTTCTTTTTGTAGGTTCTTCGCTGCTGTTGTTGCGCTGGTGTCTGGATTTTCGGTTTGGCTGGCATTGGAGGTCCCCACATCTTCCAAGAAGGCCGGCCTGGGCCATGGCCTAAAAAGACTCATGTTTTGAATACCGGGCCTTCGACCTTTCACCAGTTCTGCTGGGTGCGTAGGGGTGCTGTCTTTGGCTGTAGTGTTTGTTGGAGTCCATTTTATTAGTTCAGTAGGTTCTCTTGTTCCTGCACCCCTTGCACACTTGTCTTTCCTTCTGCGGACCCCTCTTCCAGGTCAGCCCAGAACTGACCCGCAGTGCTCCCCTCTGATGAGGTAGAAGCACTGTGCAGCCCTTCAAGAGGTACTGCTGTGGGTTTATCATAGGGCCCACAGTGACCCGACTCCATCTCCCGGAGTCTGTCACATTGGAGCAAATGCTCCACACACCGCTCCATCCGGCTCCAGCGCTCTCGGTCGCTGGCCGCCCGCGGTTGTTCAAAGTCGGACTCCTCTGTGTCCACGACCTTGTTTGTTTTTGTGTCTAGCCTTTCCGCCCGGCTGAAAGCGATATGACACGCATGCGTCGTGGCGGGGTTCTTCACGTAGTCACTCACGTGACTCCGAAGTAAAATCCCTCTGCTATACTATCCAGTCAGCGGAAAGACAAAACATGGTTGCATTCGAATCATCCACAGTGTACAGATACAGGATAAAGGGAATAACATTTAGTGCACAATAAAGTCCAGTAAAGTCTGATATCCAGATATTGCTCCAGAGTGAGAGAGGACAAACCATCTCAGCCCTGATCTAATCAAGCATGTGAATGGATGGCTGTGGAACAGAGAAGATAGAAGTGCTGCCTCCCAACACCAGTTTCGATCCTGGTGTGTCCTGTGTGTGTTCTTCCTCTGACTACGTGAGGTTTCCTGGGAGCGCCAGTTCCCTCTCACACCCTGAGGGCACGCTGAATGGTATAAATGACCTCATTTGTAAGGAGGAATCAGGATGGAGTTGATGGGCATGTAAGGGAGAGTAGGTTGTGGGGAAATGGTTACTGATGGATTTCCTCTGGGCGCTAGTTTAGACTCGATGGACTTGAACATGTTGCCTGGGCTTGAGGGGCTGAGCTGTAGGGAGAGCTTGAGCAGGCTAGGACTTTATTCCTTGGAGCGCATGAGGGGTGATCTTATACAGATGTATATGATCATGAGAGGAATGGATAAGGTAAATGCACAGAGTCTCTTTTAACTAGAATAGGCGAATCCAGAACCAGTGTGTTTAGGTTTAATTTGAGGGTGGTTAGATTTAATAGGAACCTTAGGGGCAGCCGTTTTACGCAAAGGGTGGTAGGTATATGGACCGAGCTGCAGGAGAAGGTAGTTGAGGCTGGCATTATCACAATGTTTAAAAAACATTTGGACAGGTACATGGATGAATGATTCAATAGATTTAGGCCAAACACAGGTTGGTGGGACTAGTGTAGATGGGGTTAGCATGGGCAAGTTGGACTGAAGTGCCTGTTTCCATGCTGTATGACTCTATGACTCTATTACTGGTTTGAACTAAACAAGAAAATTTTAACTGAGTCAGGAATATTGATGAACAACAACAAAAAATCCCGTTCATGAACTGATAATCACAATTGGATCGAATTGGTTTAATTTGGATCGAATTGGATTGCTTAATGATGGATTGTTTAATTTAAATGCATTGGGTGTTCTGTGGTTTTGTTAGGAAAGTGCCCAGTGATGTTACTGTATTCTAATCATTTTGTGAATGTGGAGTACAAATTAATTATTTACATTTGTGTTTCTCCACTAAAATTACAAAGGCCAAAACACAAAAAAACCAATATGTCAGTAATAGTTGAAAAATCAGGCAGTGTTTGGAGAAGGAAAGACTGAGTTCATGTTTCAGGTTAATGTTTTTACTTGAATGAAGCCCAGATTGATTTACGGAGTGAAAGATATGGCATGGAAACAGGCCCTTCGGCCCACCAAATCCACACCCACCTACCTATCACCTATTACACTAGTTTTATCTTATCCACTTTCTCATTCACTCCCTACACACGATGGGGCAATTGACAGAGGGCCAATTAATCTAGAAACCCACAAGTCTTTGAGATGTAGGAGGAAACCAGAGCACCCAGAGGGAACACTGGAGTAACGTGCAGACCAAGGTCAGAATTGAACCTAGATCTCCGACACTGTGAGGTAGCAGCTCTACTGTGCGGCACTATACAAAGATGGGCAAAGGGAATGGGCTAAATTGGACTTCTCCCTGCAGGTACTCATTCAGGAGTAACAAGGGATCTGCTGTGCATGGACATTTGTAATTTATAGGTTAATTGGCTTCTGGAAATTGACCCTGGTGTGCAGGATAGAACTAGTGTTTGCTGGTCGGTGCAGACCCAGTGGGCTGAAGGGCCTGTTTCCACGCTGTTTCTCTACAGTAAAGTAAGCTTTGATTGCCTTTAGATTGGGCTGTACTAACTCACCGTGGACCTGCTGCACGCTCTCAATCAGTGGCGGACTGGCCAGGGTGTCAGCTTGCCCGATGGCAAGTGGGCCCCTGATGAAGTGGGCCCTCTTTGTTTCCTGGTAACCAATATTTTTAGATCCAGTCCGCCACTGCTCTCAATGCTCTATGATCAAAACATAAATCCAGACCGTGCTTTTTTTCTTTTCCTACCCATCACACCTGTGTTTACTGACCTACACTCGTTCCACTTTAACCTAGGCCTGTTTTAATAGCTCAATCTGAAGAAGGGTCTCAACCCAAAACGTCACCGATTCCTTCTCTCCAGAGATTCCGCCTGTCCCGCTGAGTTACTCCAGCATTTTGTGTTTGTCTTCAGTGCATAACCAGCATCTGCAGTTCCTTCCTACACACTTAATATTCTTAATCTTGTTTTCAAATTCCTCTATAATCTCACCCCTCTCCCTCATAGCAAACTGCAGTCCTTCAAGAAATCTGCATTCCTCCAATTATGTTGAAACAAAGAACTGCAGATGCTGGTTAATACTAAAGATAGACACAAACGTGCTGGAGTAACTCAGCAGGTCGGGCAGCATCTCTGGAGAGAAAGGATGGGCGACGTTTCGGGTTGGGACCCTTCTTCAGACTCCAAGTCTGATCCTTCTGCCCAAATCGTTGGTGTGGCTCAGCGCTAAATCCCATCTGATAATACTCTAATAATATCTGATAATAGGTGCCGTGCGCTATTCTGCAACATTAAAGAAACCTGTGAATATTCTTTGTCTCTTCAATGCTGCTAAACTAGAAGTTGACCAAGAGCATTAACTCATTGACCAGATTTATTAATCCTGATATTGGTTATAGGATGCTCTTTGTTTCAAATTTCTACCATTTGAGTTGGAGATAAAATGGATTTGAATTCTTGGTCCAGGAAGAATGTAGTTTGAAGAAATAGATAGACATTCTGTGCTTTGAGATCAAGTGCAACATGAGCAAATCATACTATTGTTGCATTGGGGCTATGTACAGAGACCTGTGGGATTGGTGGTCTTCCACTTTGACACAACATCGTCACCCCCCACCCACACCCAAATCATTGATTAGTGAGGGTGTCAGGGGTTATGGGGAGAAGGCAGGAGAATGGGGTTGAGAGGGAAAGATAGATCTGCCATAATTGAATTGCGGAGTAGACTTGATGGGCCGAATGGCCTAATTCTGCTCCATGAACTTATGAACAACCCTAAATGAATGGCTATCACCCGACCACATTAATATGGATCATGTAGAAATAAGGAACTGCAGATGCTTGGTTATACCAAAGATGGACACAAAGTGCTGGAGTAACTCAATGGGTCAGTCAGCATCTCTGCCGTAAAAGGATCGGTGACATTTTGGGTCGGAACCCTTCTACTCCGATACCGTTTCCTCCAGAGATTCTGTCTGACCCGTTGAGTTACTCCAGCACTTGGTGCGTATCATTGTACGGATCATGTTGGAACATGGCCATTCAAACTGCGAGGTCCAAGATGTTTCTGCAAACCCCAGTCGTTTCACACCTAGTGACAGAATTAGGGACCAAATCTCCTGAGGGCCCACATTTCCCATTTTCTTTTCTTAGTGAACCTGATGGATCAATCCACTGGTTTTGTAGTCACTATTAGCAACGACAATTGACATTTGATGTTGCTTTATTCTTGTCAAATAAACTTTTTCTTTTGCCTGCTATCCAAGCAGGATTCTGAAGATGGGTTCTGACCTGAAAGGTCATCTCTCCATTCCAGCTACAGATGCTGCCCAACCCACTGAGTTCCCCTAATGCCCCTGTCCCACTTAGGAAACCTGAACGGAAACCTCTGGAGACTTTGCGCCCCACCCAAGGTTTCCATGCGGTTCCCGGGGGTTCCCGGAGGTCTTTGTCAGTCTCCCTACCTGCTTCCACTACCTGCAACCTCCGGCAACCACCTGCAACCTCCGGGAACTGCACGGAAACCTTGGGTGTGGCGCAAAGTCTCCAGAGGTTTCTGTTCAGGTTTCCTAAGTGGGACAGGAGCATAACACTTTGTGCTTTGAGATAAGTAGGGCTAATTGGTTATCTCCAAACCATCTCCTGTTGACTGCAAGCCCTGTGCTCAATCAGGTATCATACAAGTTATTTTACATCATAGAGACAGTTTTGATGTAACCTGGGCAGTTAGCACAAATTTACAGGATATGAGCATAAAATTATCAAGTGTGGAATGAAACTTGAAATTGGACAGGATTTAATTTCCAGATTGGAAAGGTTGTAAATGTTGATTTCAAGACCTTTTAAAAAGTAATTATGCCACTAATTTTGTCCGCATTCTGATCACTGTCTAAGGTTGAACCCAAGTGATGGCAAGTGCTGGCTGCTCGTCATGTTTTTGCCCTACAGATCACATATGATGACTTTCAGAACCTCACTTATCATATGCCCTGTTGCCTTGAACCCTGAGTCATAGTCAATAATTCCTGTCCTCCTTGGCAGACTCCTATCTCTCATATCCCATATCTAGTTTATTATCTAGACCGATAAGCTAATTGCCCAAGACCGCAAGAAATTGTGAAGAATTATGGACGCAGCCCAGATCATCGCGCAAACCAACCTCCCTTCCATTGACTTTATCTGCACTTCACGGTGCCTCGGCAAGGCCAACAGCATAATCAAATCTCATCCCGGTAACCCCCTCTTCTCCCGTTTCTCATCAGGCAAGAGGTATAGAAGTGTGAAAACGCACACCTCCAGACTCAGGGACAGTTTTTCCCAGCTGTCATCAGGCAATTCTCACCTCTCATCAGCAAGAGAGCGGTCCTGAGCGACTATCTACCTCATTGGAGACACCTGGACTATCTTTAATCATACTTTACTGGACTTTATCTTGCACTAAATGTTCTTCCCTTCATCATGTATCTGTACACTGTGGACAGCTCAATTGAAATTATGTATAGTCTTTCTGCTGACTGGTTAGCAAGCAACAAAAGCTTCTCACTGTACCTTGGTACTAGACTTAAACTAGACTAAACGATATACACAACCTTAATACAATCTCTAAGATGGTCAGATTGCACAACACACTCCCACAAGGTTCTGCATATAGAAGATGTTCCTTGGATCTGCTGAGAATCAGGACAGATCTACTGGTGGCATGGACTCACTGCCCATCATACAATACCACTGCAGATGTGGCTGCAACCTCCATCACTAATGTGCCACCGACACCCAGTTGGCATTGGCAGATCCCATGTGATGTGGGATGAGAGGGGTAAAGTTTAAAGGAGATGTTCGGGGCAAGCCTTTTACAGAGGGTGGTGGGAGCCTAGAACACACTGCCAGGGGTGGTGCTGGAAGTGCAGTCAGACACAGTCGTGGCATTTAAACCTTTAGAAGCGCAGGAATGGAGGGATATGGATCATGTGCAGGTAGATGCAATTAAGTTGGCATCTAACCAATCTAGCCCTAAATAATCATGTATTTTTCAATAAGATCACCTTTCGTTATTCTAATCTTAAAGGAAAGTTTAATCTTTTCCCAAAATGACACAGAGTGCTGGAGTAACTCAACAGGTTAGGCAGCATCTCTAGAGACCATGAATAGGTGACATTTCAGGTCCAGACTCACGGTCTGTTTCAACTACTTCCCTCCGGCAGACGTTACAAGGCCTTCTACGCCCGAACCTCCAGACTCAGGAACAGTTTTATCCCAAGAGCCATAGCGGTTCTGAACCGGCCCTAATGAGTGCCCCCCCACCCACCCCCTTTGGACAGTCTCCCTCAGATGGTCACGTCAATCAATTCAGCTTGTTTATTTATGTATTGTATTTATTTACCTTTCTTGTACATCAGTGGAGCTGCACACTAAATCTCGTTGCACTGACGTGCAATGACAATAAAATATATATTATTATTATTATTATTATTATTATTCTTCAGACATTAATCTTTTCTCATTAGATACAACCCCCATCCCATGACAGAGGGGAGAAGAGGGAGTGACCAGGGAGCGATTACGTCCTTGATTATGCTGGTGGCCTTGCCAAGGCAGCGTGAAGTGTAGATGATTGACACAAAATGCTGGAGTAACTCAGCGGGACAGGCAGCACCTCTGGAGAGAAAGAAAGGGTGACATTTCGTGTCGAGACCCTTCTTCAGTGAAGATGGAATCAATGGGAGGATGGTTTGTGTGGTGGTCTGGACTGCATCCACAATTCTCTGTATAGACAGTATAATTCAATATCGACTGTCAAAAGAGAAATGCGGAGGCAGTTGCATCTGGTTGAGGCTTGTTGGAACAAACATGGCCCACTTGGAGGTAAATTAACAGGGCATTTGAGAGAGAAGATTCTGCCAATCCGTACAGCTGTCTTCCTGAGATACTCAGTTAAAATAACGCCTGCTAATTGTGAATGTGTTGGGGGAATGAATAGGTCTGGTGTTGCAAATGTCCCCATCTGTGTGAAGGAGATGCCGTCACTGCAAATCAACTGAGACACAGAGACCACATAATCTGTAGTTTTGGCACCTTTAATACATCAGTTAGCTGGTGGCAATGACTCTCAACACTTGTAGCAACCATTCCAAAGGGTTTTACATGTGTACAGTGCCAGGAATGGCTGATTTGCTTTTTATATAACAGGTTGGACCCAAAGCCCTTTCAAAGCAAGAAAGGATTCCAAAGATGCACATGTTTGCAGGTTAATTGGTTTTGGTAAGTTGCAAAATTGTCCCCAGTGTGTGTAGGTTAGTGTCTGGGGTGATCGCTGGTTGGCACGGACTTGGTGAGCTGAAGGGCCTTGAACGTTAGAGATGGGAGGTGGGGGGGAGGGGGGTTGATGTGATGGCAAGAAAAGGCCAGAACAAATCAGGTTGGCAGCAGATGACATCAGGAAAGGTGGAGCCCAGGATGATGCATTTATATATC
The DNA here is from genome assembly GCF_010909765.2 of Amblyraja radiata. Lineage (NCBI taxonomy): Eukaryota > Metazoa > Chordata > Chondrichthyes > Rajiformes > Rajidae > Amblyraja > Amblyraja radiata. The sequence goes on along the minus strand of NC_045980.1, from coordinate 20,096,211 downwards.
AGGTTGGACCCAAAGCCCTTTCAAAGCAAGAAAGGATTCCAAAGATGCACATGTTGGCTGGGGAAGGTGTAGAGGGATATAAGGATGCAACCAGTGGAACTGGTAGAACAACTAGGGTGGGGGGGGTGGGGGTGAGGGGGGAGGACAGGGAATGCAGGAGTTACTTGAAATGAGATAAATCAATATTCATACGTTGGTTTGTGAGCTGCCCAAGCGAAATATGGGATGCTGTTGCTCCAATTTGCATTGGGCCTCACTGACAGTGGAAGATGCCCAGGCCAGGAGGTCAGTATGGTAATGGGAAGGGGAGTTAAAATGTGTAGGCCAAGTTGGATTGAGCGTAAGTATTTCGCGAAACGATTGCCCAGTCTACGCTTGGCCTCGCCAATGTAAATGAGGCCACATCGGAAGCACTGAATGCAGCCGATCAGGTTGGAAGCTGATATGTGTATGTTTTGCCAAACTAGTTCAAACTCCTTCCTAAGCCATGTGTGCCCACCAAGGCACTGAGGGCTTTATTTGCCAGTTGCTAAGTGAACTCGGTGGTCCAGAAACAGACGGAGTATTGGGGAGGAGGTGTGTGAAACTCTGCCCGTGATTTATGGAGTTGGATCGGTGACAAGACTGTACGGCGTATACTTTCCCTGATACTCTTTGAGACAAGCCAAAAGTGGTCTGACTGAAACAGAGGCATAGTTTAATTTAAATAATATAACACATTTAAGTGAAGGTCTGTGCAATGCACCATCTGTTTAGGGCACAAGTTAATCACTTTACTGAAGCAAGTTCCAGGAGTCTACGTGCACTAAAGAGATCAGAGCCTTTTAGCCAATTACGAAAACAAACTCAGACTGCCTTCAGTGCTGTGTTTAGTTTAGTTTAGCGATACCCACCGAGTCCGTGCCGATTAGCGATCCCCGTACACTAACGCCATCCTACACAACAGGGACAATTTACGACTTATTTTACCAAAGCCAATTAACCTACAAACAACCCCGTAGCGTCTTCAGAGTGCGGGAGCAAATCGGATCTTCCAGAGAAAACCCACACGGTCACAGGGAGAAGGTATAAACTCTGTACGGAGAGTGCCTGTAGTCAGGATTAAATCGTTTCTCTGGCGCTGTAATGCAGCAACTCTACCGCAGCACCACCCTGTGCTGGTGAACACTTTCGTTTGGATACTAACAAAAAAAACGACATGTTTTTTCTCAGGCTTACTCGTGAATTTTGGTTCTGCTTCCTCCTTACAGGAGGTAGTATGGAATTTATCGAGAAGCTGAAATTGTTGAATATTGCACATTCATTTGTTGAAAAGCCAGCTGTAAGTAAAGACTCCAGAACAAGCATCTCTAAGGAGCATGAAGAAGTTATTCTCCCACAGCAAACTTTCATAGCAACCTGATGAATCGGGGGAACAGCACCTCATATTTGTCGCTCGAGCAGTTGAACACAGCCGCATGAATATTGACTTCTCTAACTTCCAGTAACCCTTGCTTTCCCTCTCTCTCCATCATGTTCACACAAAGAGTGGTGGGTGTATGGAATAAGCTGCCAGGTGAGGTAGTTGAGGCTGAGTCTATCCCAATGTTTAAGAAACAGTTAGACAGATACATGGATAGGACAGGTTTGGAGGGATATGGACCAAGCGCAGGCAGCAGGGACAAGTGTAGCTGGGACATGTTGGCTGGTGTGGGCAAGTTAGGCTGAAGGGCCTGTTTCCACACTGGATCACTCTATGACTCTATGACTCTATCCCTCCTCCACCCTGGTTCTCCTAACTACTTTCACTGTTCTTCTGATTGAATGTTAGTGATTGAATGCCTCGTTGTCACCTTCCCCTCAGTTAACAATGATCCATTCAACATTTTCATTGAGCAGCGTCCCCTTTGATATCTTGTTTTCACAGATTGCTCTTTCATATCTCTGTGTCTCACTCTCCCCTGACGCTGAGTCTGAAGAAGAGTCTCGACCTGAAGCGTCACCCATTCCTTCTCCCCAGAGATGTTGCCTTTCCCACTGAGTTACTCCAGCATTTTTTTGTGTATCTCTGATGAATGATAAGGCATTCACATAAGGATCATGGGGCAATCAGCAAATTAGCTGACAAACAATGTCAGGATTGGTTTTGGACAACTATATAAACTGTACTGGATGAAGACGGGTTCCGATGAAACGTTATTGGCTTGAAACATTTGCTCATTATTTGTGTTTCTGGCTCTTAGAGTCATGGAAACAGACCCTTCGGCCCAACTCATCTCTGCGGACCAACTTGCCCCAACTAAGCTAGTCCCATTTGCCTATGTTTTGTCCATATCTCTTTCCTGTTCCCATACCTGTCCAAATGTCTTTTGTGGTGTTTATTCCACCATCTGCATTACTTTGCTTCTGTATGTTAGATTGTGGTTTAATTTAAGTCTTTTTTAAAAGATATAGCATAGAAACAGACCCTTCAGCCCACTGAGTCTAACAACCATCACATTGCCCAGAATTACCATACTGAGTGCAGTTCAAAATAGTTCAGTTTAGTTTAGTTTAGAGATACAGCATGGAAACAGGACCTTCGGCCCACCTAGTCTATGCTAGCCATCGATCACCCATTCACACCAATTCTATGTTATCTCATTTTCTCATCCACTCCCTACACACTAGTGGCAAGAAGCCAATTAGCCTACAGACCCGCACGTCTTTGGGATGTGGGAAGAAACTGGAGCACCCAGAGGAAGCCGACGGGGTCACAGGGAGAATGTGCAAACTCCGCACAAAGAGACAACATCTGAGGTCAGGATTGAACCAGGGTCTCTGGAGCTGCCAGGCAGCAGCTCTGCCCACTGCTCCATTGAGTCACTCCTAATGTAGGTTCATGTAGCTGAAATGCACTTTGGACCATATTGGGCTTGTGGAAGTTGCTATGTGAAGTCATGTTATTTCTCAGGGCCATCTTCTAAATCTGAATAAAGTCCTGGCAGTGAAGGCTTGAATCAGATCACCACCATTCTGTTGACAATTGGTGCACTACTGCCCCCTAGAGTTGGTGCCCAAACCATCAGTTCAACCTTTCTCAAACCCAACTAGGTAATGGACCTCCTTGCACATCTCTTACCACCTCAGTTTTGCCTCTATTTACTCTGCATTTGGATTTGGTAAGCCCTCTTTGGGCTCTGGAAGACTGAAGGAGACTTTAACCTGATTGGGAAATAAGACACAAAGTGCTGGAGTAACAATAGATAATAGACAATAGGTGCAGGAGTAGGCCATGCAGCCCTTCGAGCCAGCGCCATTCAATGTGATCATGGCTGATCATCCCTAATCAGTACCCCTTTCATGCCTTCTCCCCATATCCCCTGACTCCGCTATTTTTAAGAGCCTTATCTAGCTCTCTCTTGAAACTATCCAGAGAACCGGCCTCCACTGCCCTCAAAGGCAGAAAATTCCACAGACTCACAACTCTCTGTGAAAAAAAGTGTTTCCTCGTCTCCGTTCTAAATGGCTTACCACTTATTCTAAAACTGTGGCCCCTGGTTCTGGACTCCCCCAACATCGGGAACATGTTTCCTGCCTCTAGCATGTCCAAACCCTTAATAATCTTATATGTTCCAACAAGATCCTCTCATCCTTCTAAACTCCAGAGGATACAAGCTCAGCCGCTCCATTCTCTCAGCTTATGACAGTCCCGCCATCCCGGGAATTAGCCTTGTAAACCAACACTGCACTTCCTCAATAGCAAGAATGTCCTTCCTCAAATTAGGGGACCAAAACTGCACACAATACTCCAGGTGTGGTCTCACAACTATACAGAAAGACCTCTTTGCTCATATACTCAACTCCTCTTGTTATAAAGGCCAACATGCCATTTGCTTTCTTCACTGCCTGCTGTACCTGCATGCTTACTTTCATTGACTGATGAACAAGGACCCCCAGATCCTGTTGTACTTCCCCTTTTCCCAACTTGACACCATTTAGATAGTAAAGTCAGCATGTTGGGCAGCATCTCTGGAGAACATGGATAGGTGACGTGTCCAGTGAGAACCAACCTTCCTCTTCTTTGCAGCACAGGACGGTACGGTGGCGTATTGGTAGAGCTACTGCAACACCAGAGACCCAGGTTCGATCCTGACTATGGGTGCTTGTCTGTACAGAGTTTGTATGTTCTCCCCACGACCAGATGGGTTTTCTCCAAGATCTTCGGTTTCCTCCCACACTCCAAATATGTACAGGTTTGTAGGTTACTTGTCTTGGTATGAAAATTCTCCCTAGTGTGTGTAGGGTAGTGTTAGTGTGTGGGAATCACTGGTCGTTGTGGACTCGGTGGCTGAAAGGCCGGTTTCCGTGCTGTATCTCTAAACTAAAGTAAACTAAATTAAAATAAGAAAGTGGATTTTAGGACTGTCTTTTCAATGCCGTGTGATCCAATTTCAATTTTACCCAGGGTGGTGGGTGTATGGAACAAGCTGCCAGAGGAGGTAGTTGAGGCAGGGACTATACCAACATTTAAGAAACAGTTAGACAGGTACATGGATAGGACAGGTTTGGAGAGATGGGGTCCAAATGCGGGCAGGTGGGACTAGTGCAGCTGGGACATGTTGGCTGGTGTGGGCAAGTTGGGCCGAAGGGCCTGTTTCCACGCTGTATCAATGTATGATTATATTGGACTGCACTCCAGCGGTGCATTCCCTGATATCACTGTTCATTTCTGCTCAAAGATCACCCTAAGACAGTTGTGGAAACATTTCACTCTAACCAGGCTCACATTACACTCGCCTGTTGCTTTAGCTGAAGAGTGGCCACTTTCACAGGGGATGGCGGACTGCACAAACAGGTCTCCAGACCATCAAGAGTGCCCTTTGCAGCTTCTGGCTGCCGAGATAATCATTCTATGTGGGTTTCATCCGTCACGTTGCTGGTGTCATCTCGACTATAACTCAACACAGTTCAAGGATCTTGGGTCAGGAGGCAAAGAGGTTCCCAGAAGGAATCTCCTCCCAGAGATTCTCCAAAGACAACATGTGTCTCGGCTTCCACCTTCCTGGGTCAGGTTCAAGTTGCACATTTTATTAAGTTTCTCTAATGTTCATAAAGGAAGCACTTAATAATGGCACCAGGTTATTACCAGCAGTTCAACAAGTTTCTGTTCTACTAAATGTGCCTGGGCATTTCTTCCATCCCTTTTTTGCGGTGGTCTCTTAACATTTAGGGAAGCTCCTGGCAAGTGCCGCAGAGCCGGGCAAGAGCGGACCCTCCTGCCGGCCAAGGAAGGCCGCGGAGAGGAGAGGAGAGGAGAGGAGGTCGGGTGGAAGAGGGGCCGCAGAGAGAGAGAGGGTCGGGCCAGGCCTCCGAGAACAAAGAGGGACCCGGCGAGTGGGGGAGGGGGAGGGGAGGGACCAAAATGAGGGATCAACTCTATGGAGGGATCAACTCTAATGAGTACTTTGTGTGAGGAGGCAGAGATCAGGCCATGATTGAATGGCGGAGAAGACTCGATGGGCTGAATGGACAAATTCTACTCCTATAACTTGTGAACTTGTAACTTTGTGGCGACTCGTTGTGTATTTTATGGATTGTATGTAAAAAACAACGAATTTCACTGTATCCAGGTACATGTGACAATAAAGTATCATTGGATGACCATAGTTGGTCTCCGCAGGTGTGTTTGAAGATGTCCTAATCCCACTGATGTCCTCATTCCCCTACAGTAACCAGCCCACAGTCTACGTGGTTGTGCAGCCACTCAGTTAGTTTGCTCTGTAATTGCTCTGTAATTCCCCAGTCTGAGCTCCATTGCTCCTGTTCTTCCAATGCTATATCCACAGCCACTCCCAGTTTCCCCCACACCAATCCCATAAACAATCGCTCACCTTCATTTGTTGCCGCCAAACTAATGGCCACGCAGTTGCGTTTTGGCTCATCTTTCTGTGTGGCTTTTTTTAAAAGAATCAGCAGGCGACTGATGGCATGAACGATTATTGCACAGCCAAACTACTTTGAAGAAGAGGCATTATTTGTTGTCTCAGTTCTGCAGCATCTTCGTGGATAATTCCAAAGGCTTAGTCTAGAGACACAGCGTGGAAACAGGCCCTTCGGCCCACTGAGACCGTGCCGACCAACAATCACCCGTTCCCTACTTCTATGTTATCTCAGTTTCCCATAATGCACATTAGGGGCAATTTACTGAAGCCAATTAATCTATAAACCTGCAAGGCGTACAAACTCCACACAGACAGCATCCGTAGTCAGGATCGAACCTAGGCCTCTGGCGCTGTTAAGGCAGCAACTATTGTTGCACCACTGTGCCACCCTTAAAGGATCTTAATTCCAGTTAACAGAAACAACTGCACATGCATGATTTACATTTTAACTATATCCTTTCTTAAATGTTCTTTAGTATTAATTCAAAGATCCCACAGCACTACTAGTTGTGATTTTGCAACTATTCATAAATAGCAGATCAAGTGATGTGTATTTGAGTCTGTAGAAGGGTCCCAACCTGAAATATTGTCCGCCCATTCCCCCCGCAGATGCTGCCTGACCTGCTGAGTTCATCCGGCACTTTGAGTTTTGCTCAAGATGCCAGCATCTGCAGTTCCTTGTGCCCCCAATGTTTATTTGATACTTGGACTTTCCGGTGGAATGATGTATTCACGGACTCAGGTTTTCCAAAGGTGCCATGACTGGGACGTGAGTCATTCTTTGGGTAGACGTGCAACCATGCTCTCACGCCCGCTGCTCTTCCTTCCGTGGGGCCCACCGTCTCCACTGACTCTCAAGATCTTCACCAAGCGATGACTCAAACTGGCCAAGGCAAATCTCTGCCTCGCCTTCCAATGTGTTACTCAGAGAAGTTGGTCGCTATTGAAAGTATAGACACTGAGAATGGATGAGGTTTTGCATAGATTTTGTTATGTGCATATATTTTTCTTATCCTGAATAAAGTATTTTTGCAATAAAGAATGTTTTTTCAGGCTCCTGTGCTTCCGTCCTGACAATAGCAGCGAGATGAGAGCGTGGCCAGGGTGGTGTGGGTCTTTGATGATATTGGTTGCATTTCTGAGGTAACACCTCATGTAGACCCCTTCGATGGTGGGGAGGTCAGTACCTGTATTGAACCGGGCAGTGCCTACCACTCTCTGTAGCCTCCGTTGTTCGAGTTGCCAAACCAGGTCTAATGCAAGAGTCAGTCTGCTCTATTCCTATCGATTCTCTTATAACCATATAACCATATAACAATTACAGCACGGAAACAGGCCATTTCGGCCCTACAAGTCCGTGCTGAACAATTATTTTCCCTTAGTCCCACCTGCCTGCACTCATACCATAACCCTCCATTCCCTTCTCATCCATATGCCTATCCAATTTATTTTTAAATGATACCAACGAACCTGCCTCCACCACTTCCACTGGAAGCTCATTCCACACCGCTACCACTCTCTGAGTAAAGAAGTTCCCCCTCATGTTACCCCTAAACTTCTGTCCCTTAATTCTGAAGTCATGTCCTCGTGTTTGAATCTTCCCTATTCTCAAAGGGAAAAGCTTGTCCACATCAACTCTGTCTATCCCTCTCATCATTTTAAAGACCTCTATCAAGTCTCCCCTTAACCTTCTGCGCTCCAGAGAATAAAGACCTAACTTATTCAACCTTTCTCTGTAACTTAGTTGTTGAAACCCAGGCAACATTCTAGTAAATCTCCTCTGTACTCTCTCTATTTTGTTGACATCCTTCCTATAATTGGGCGACCAAAATTGTACACCATACTCCAGATTTGGTCTCACCAATGCCTTGTACAATTTTAACATTACATCCCAGCTTCTATACTCAATGCTCTGATTTATAAAGGCTAGCATACCAAAAGCTTTCTTTACCACCCTATCTATATGAGATTCCACCTTCAAGGAACTATGCACGGTTATTCCCAGATCCCTCTGTTCAACTGCATTCTTCAATTCCATACCATTTACCATGTACGTCCTATTTTGATTTGTCCTGCCAAGGTGTAGCACCTCACATTTATCAGCATTAAACTCCATCTGCCATCTTTCAGCCCATTCTTCCAAATGGCCTAAATCACTCTGTAGACATTGGAAATCCTCTTCATTATCCACAACACCCCCTATCTTGGTATCATCTGCATACTTACTAATCCAATTTACCACACCTTCATCCAGATCATTGATGTACATGACAAACAACAAAGGACCCAACACAGATCCCTGAGGCACCCCACTAGTCACCTGCCTCCAACCCGACAAACAGCCATCCACCATTACCCTCTGGCGTCTCCCATTCAGCCACTGTTGAATCCATCTTGCTACTCCTGCATTTATACCCAACAGTTGAACCTTATTAACCAACCTTCCATGAGGAACCTTGTCAAAGGCCTTACTAAAGTCCATATAGACAACATCCACTGCTTTACCCTCGTCAATTTCCCTAGTAACCTCTTCAAAAAATTCAAGAAGATTAGTCAAACATGATCTTCCAGGCACAAATCCATGTTGACTGTTCCTAATCAGACCCTGTTTATCCAGATGCTTATATATATTATCTCTAAGTATCTTTTCCATTAATTTGCCCACCACTGAAGTCAAACTAACAGGTCTATAATTGCTAGGTTTACTCTTAGACCCCTTTTTAAACAATGGAACAACATGCGCAGTACGCCAGTCCTCGGGGACTATTCCTGGTTCTAATGACATTTGAAATATTTCTGTCATAGCCCCGGCTATTTCTACACTAACTTCCCTCAATGGCCTCAATGTTCCCTCTTGTCTTTTAACAGAGGGGAACTATTGCAAAAATGCATTTGGGGTCATCCTGACAAGCGACGGTGTGAATGTTTGCAGCCATTTACTAATTAGATGAAGAGAGATAAGATGGGGGACTGTGGAATATGCTGATTAGCTGAAAGAGAGTGGCAGTTTATTAAAGGGAGAAGCAGTTAAATATAATAAGGCTATGAATAATTCATGTCGGGAGCCCAGCTTGATTACAAACATGGTAATTAGGCGGGATGCTACATATGGTGCACTGACGTGTGGGTGTGAGTGTGTGTATGAGTGCGTGTGTGTGGGTTGGGAGATTGCAACCTTCACGTGTTCCACCCTGTTTCGACTAATGCAATCAACCCGAAGTGCACAAACAATTAAATCAAATAGAACAAGTTGATCTACAACTTTAGGCTGTGCACGCCATACGCAAGAAGAAGTGTGTGTGAGAGTGTGAGTGAGTGTGTGAGTGTGTGTGCGAGTGTGTGTGTGTGTGTAAGTGTGTGATTGTGTGTGAGTGTGTGTGTGAGTGTGTGTGTGAGTGTGTGAGTGTGTGTGTGAGTGTGTGATTGACTGTGTGTGAGTGTATGAATGTTAGTGTGTGTGTGTGTGAGTGTGTGATTGTGTGTGAGCATGTGTGTGTGTGAGAGTGTATGTGTGAGCATGTGTGTGTGTGAGAGTGTGCGTGTGAATGTGTGAGATGGTGTGTGTGAGTGTGTAACCGCGTGTGTGTGGGTGTAAGTGTGTGTTTGCGCATGCGCATGCTCGCACAGTTTGCTTGGTCCAGTTGGTAATAGACCCAGCTGTGCAGAAAGGTGGGGATCAGATGCAGGAATTGATGCTCCAATGCAGTGTTGAGGGAGTAGAGTGCTGCATTGTTGGCAAGGGTCCCCTGTCGCATTTAGACTGGGGCTTCCTTGTGGTTACTCCAGGTGACCTGGAAAGACGGGCAGCACAGCGGCGCAGTGGGTGGAGCCGTGTCCTCACTCAGGGTGGCAGAGGGCTCCCGGGATGTGCCATCGAACTGAACGATTGGTGGGCTGAGAGCAACCAGGCGGGCGGGCCGCAGAGAACAGAGAGAGGCCCGGCGGCGGGTGGGGGGGCAGGAGAACAGAGGGAGACCTGGCAGAGTGGGTGGCGAGATTGAAGAGGGACCTGGTGTGGGGGGGGGCCGAGTACAAAGAGGGGCCCTGCGTGGTGGGCAGCGAGATTGAAGATGGACTCAATGGGGTGAGCACCAAAAACACAGAGTGACCTGGCGTGGTGGACCACCGAGAACAAAGAGGGGCCCAGCGCGGTGGGTGGCAAGAACGAAGAGGGACCTGGTGGGGAGGCGCCCAGCAGAAAGGGACGGAGGGAGGATTAAAGGGAGGTGGGGATTTGGAGATGTAAATGAAGAAGTGGAAAGAAGATGAAAGAAGTGGGGGGGGGGGGGGGGGGGGGGGGGGGTGGTTGGGGATGGGTGCGCATCGGGATGGGAACTAGATGGAGAACAGGGGGACATTAATTGAAATTGGGGAATTCAATGTTCACACCACTAGTTTGCAAGATGCCCAAGCTGAACATGAAGTGCTGTTTCTCCAGTTTGTGTGTGGCTTCACACTGGCCCAGGACAGAAAGGTCAGCATGGGAATGGGAAGAGCAATTACGAGGCTAGGCAGCCGCTCTGCAGAACACTTGTGCTCTGTGCCAAGGTCTGCTGGATCTCCCAGATGCCAACCATTGCAACACACATTCCCATTCCCATACCATACCTGTCAATATCCATTATTTCCTGCACAAAACTATGTGAAACCCGCATTTGCATTCCCATGTAAAAATTAATAATTCTGTATATAAATGTATAATATTGCTTGTTTGCAATAAAATAGAATAGGGTGGCAGAGTAGCAGGGACTCACAGTGGCGCAGCGGTAGAGTTGCTTCCTCTCAGCGGCAGAGACCTGGGTTCGATCCTGATTACAGGTGCTGTCTGTACGGAGTTTGTACGTTCTCCCTGTGACCACGTGGGTGTTCTCCGGGTACTCCGGTTTCCTCCCACACTCCAAAGACATCCAGGTGTATAAATTGATTGGTTTCGGTAATATTGTAAAATTTTACCTAGTGTGCAGTATAGTCTATGGGGTGAACGCTGGTCAGCACGGTCTCAGTGGGCCAAAGGGCCTGTATCCGCACTGTATCTCTAAAGTCTAAAGTAAAGGTGGTCAAACTCCAACCAGAAGAATTGTATTCTTGTCTTAGTTCAGTAGTACTTTCTTGTCACATGTATCTAGGTGCAGTGAAATTGATTGTTTTACAAACAGTTCTGTAAAAATCTTACTATATGTAGGCACGTGCACACACATGTAGAAGAGTGTAAGATAGTAGATTACAACGAGGCAATATACAAGGGTTGCCATGTATACTGGGCCATATTGTATCCTTCAAGTTCAGAGTTGTTCAAAATGTTAAAGTCTTAACTTGGCCTTAAAGGCTCATTGTGGTGACAGCACTGGGTTGGAGTTGCGGGGGTCGGCTTGGCCAGGCAATGTCCTCCATTGCTGCTCCGTGCTGCTCCATGCCGCTGCAGGTTGCGTCCTATGCATGCGCTCGGCCTCCTGGAGTGGTGCCTGATCTCATGGAGCCTCAGGCTGCTGCAGGGCCTCCAGCGGCCCACTCCACCGACACCTCGACCCACGAGCACGCCGTCCCTCGCCTCACTTGGCCACCATTCCGACTCCATGCCTGGGGGGTCCGACTCCCAGCCTGTGCATTATTATTCAACTGGATTACTTGATGCTATTGTTCGGAGCGTTTAGGAGATTGAGAGCAGACTGCACGTGGGTCTACAAAATGGTGAATGGTTTAGAACAGGTTAAAAATATGAAAGCTGTTCAAGAACGAGAGCAGCACAGTGACACAGCTGGTAGAGCCGCTGCCTCGCAGCACCAGAGACCCAGGTTCATTCCTGACCTCGGGTGCTGTTTTTGTGGAGTTTGCACGTTCCCTCTGTGACCCGCATGGGTTTCCTCTTGGTGCTCCGGTTTCCTCCCACATTGCAAAGACATGGGGGTTTGTAGGTTTAATTGGCCCTCTGTCAACTACCCCTAGTGTGTAAGGAGTGGATGTGAAAGTGGAATAACACAGAACGTGTGTGAACGGGTGAGTGTGGACTCGGAGTGCTGAAGGGCTTGTTTCCACGCTGTATCTCTAAAATAAAACCAGGGAGTATGGATATCAAATGTTATCCGAAGGCTACAAGGGCAATGTAAGAGAAAAGTCTTTCTGGTGCAGAAATCAGTTGGGAACTGGAATTCACCTTCTACAAGTACTAAAGATGTAAAATCAGAGCTTTCAAAAGGAATTGGATGTCAGTTGTGAGCAAATAGTTGTCAAGGTCTCTTTCTTTAACAAATGTGCGACAATCATCTTCTACAATGAAGCCCACTTGAAGACCAGCGTGACGGATTGACATAGACCTGGAGTGTAAAGGGCCTGTCTCACTTGGACGTTATTTGCACGTCACGCAGGTGGCGCACGAAGATTTTGAGAATCCCAAAATCCAGGGGCACCGCGCACCACCCCGCGTCACTGCCTACGCCACCACGTTCCATGCGCGAGTAATGCACGCCATGCGCGTGTCACGTGCGCGTCGTGGCGCATAAATTATGTTGCGTAAATGACTCGCAAATGACACCCAAGTGGGACAGGCCCCTAAGAGCCTGAGGAGTGACCTTATTGAGGTGTATAAGATCATGAAGGCATGGATAAAGTGAGTGCTCACTGTCTTTCTCTTGGGTAGAGGATTCTAATACTAGACGGACTAAAACTAAAACTAAAGTGAGAGGGGAGTGATTTTCGAGGGACCTCAGTGGACTATGACTATACCTCTCTGACTCTATGACTTCCATCTACACTTCACCTTCCCTTGGCAAGGTGACCAACATAATCTAGGACCAGTCTCATCCCGGTTACTCCCTCTTCTCCCCTCTCCCGTCAGACAAGAGGTTGAGAAATAAGAAAATGTATACGTCTAGATTCAGGAGCGGAGACAATAAGGCAGCCACGGTGGTGCAGCGGTAGAGTTGCTGCCTTACAGCACTTGCAGCTCCTGGAGACTCCTGGAGACTACGGGTGCTGTCTGTATGGAGTTTGTACAATCTACTCGTGACTGCGTGGGTTTTTTTCCGAGATCTTCGGTTTCCTCCCACACCCCAAACACGTGCAGGTTTGTCGGTTAATTGACTTTGTATAAGTGTAAATTGTCCCTAGTATGTGAAGGATAGTGTAAAATGTGCGGGGATCGCTGGTCAGTGCAGACTCGAGGGGCCGAACGTTTTCACGCTGTATCTCTAAGCTAAAACTAAACTAAATTTCTCCCCAGCTGTTATCAGACAACTGAACCATCCTATCAATAACTAGAGAGCAGTCCTGACCTCCCATCTACCTCATTGGAGACCCTTGGACTATCTGTAATTGGACTTTACTGGAGGTGCACTAAACGTTATTCCCTTTATCCTGTATCTGTACACTGTGGACGGCTCAATTATAACTATGTATGATTCCCGCTGACTGGATAGCACACAACAAAAAAGCTTTTGACCGTACCTTGGTACACGTGACAATAAACATGAACAAACTAATTTGTCCACACAGGGCGTAGTCTGTATGTGGGGTGAGCTGCCAGTAGAAGCTATAGAAACAGAGACAATGCAGACTTTCAAAAGACATTTGGACAGATATATGGATAAGAAGGACATGTGCCAAATGTAGACAAATGGGCCTAGCCCAACATACCAACTTGGTCAACATGGACAAGGTAGAAGATAGTTACAAAGTGCAGGAGCAACTCAGCGGGTCAGGCAGCATCTTTGGAGAAAAGGAACAGCCGATGTTTCGGATCGGAACGCTTCTCCAGGCAGAAGGCAGGCTCGCCTTTCCCACATGGCTCAATGACTCGATGACTTCCAAATATAGAAATGGAGGTAAAATCCCCATTTAAAAATAGATTCTACAGTGGAGGCGCATTATGATCACTCTTAATTAAAATGGGCCTCCCTCATCATAATTAGGCCACCAAGCATCTTAAAAGCTCTCCGGGCCTTCAATTGCTTCATTGCTTCCAGTTTCATGTGAAAGGCCAGAGGGAGGTCAAAGCCTGGACTGCCTCTGGCATAGCTCAGCAGTACATTAGACTGATTCAGAAAAAGCTTTTTAATTAAATTTCAGGCTGCTAATGGCAGCATCAACTCTCTCTGTTGTTAAATCATTTTGCATTCCTGCCATTAGATGTACCGAAATCTGAAAATTAATTCATCCCAGTCATTAAATTATTAAAAAATTTTGATGCCACCATCTCTAAGCCCACCGTTTGTGAACATGCACTTGTTTCAGTTATTTTTGGCTGGGATTAATTTACCTCATGCCACACAGCTCATTACGTGATTGCGATACCACAAGATTCAAGGAGGTCGTGAGTAAAATGAAACACATTCCCTTTGTTCCCACAACCCAAATCCGCCACCCAACCTGACATAATTAATCAATAAAAGTGCCAAATCCCACAACCTCCTCAGAAGGTAAGTGGTAAAACCTTGATCCAAGTTGTAGAAATCAGTGTTATCACTTTTTATTGATTCAGAAAAAGTTTGAGGGAGAGGTTCGAGGGATGTAGAACAAAACGGGCAGGTGGGACTAGCTTAGATGGGGCATATGTTCATGTCATAGGAGTAGAATTAGGCCATTTGGCCTATTGAACCTATTCCGCCTTTCAATCATGGCCAACCTATCGTTCCCTCTCAACCCATTCTCCGGCCTTCTCCCCATAACCTTTGACACCCTAGCTAATCAGGAACCAATCAATCTCTGCTTTACAAATACCCATGACTTGGCCTCCACAGCCGTCTGTGGCAAAGAATTCCGCAGATTCACCATCCTCCGTCTAAAGAAATTCCTCATCATCTCCTTTGTAAAGGTACATCCTTTTATTCTGAGGCTGGGCCCTTTTGACTCTCCCACTAGTGGAAACATCCGCTACACATGGGAGAATTGGATTGAAGGGCCTGTTTCTGTGCTGTATGAGTGGTAGTGATAGAATGAGTGATGTCTTTACAGACATACGCCATTTGCAGCTTCTCGGGAGCACAAATGCTGGAGCATGTTTACATCTGAGCAGATCCATAGCCGTCCTCCCTCTCACCAGCCACCTTTGCTCCTCCAATATCCCCGGGCATGGAAATCTGTCGTGTGAAGCCAATATTGTGCCCCCCGATCTGCTGGCTAAGCCTTTGCTTGACAGCTTACAATCCAACGGTGTAATTATTGATTTCTCTAACTTCAAGTAACCCTTACATTCCCTCTCTCTCTGTCCCTCCTCCTCCTCCCCCCCCCCCCCCACACACACACTAATTGTTCTACTAGTTGCACTGTCGTCCTGCTTTATCCACTCACTATCACCTTCTCCACAGCCAACAATGGACCATTGTGGGCTCCACCTTTCCTTGATCATTGTTGCTGGCTTTGATTTGTCCTTTTGCAAACCTTTCATTCATCTGTTCTTTGTAGCCTTTCATTAGATATAATTTATTGCCACACAGCCAGGCTGGTGGAAATTACCTCTAGCTTCCCCCCCCCCGACTCTCAGTCTGAAGATTGGTCTCGATCCGAAACGTCGCTGATTCCTTATCTACGGAGAAGCTGCCTGACCCGCTGAGTTACTCCGGCATATTGTGTCTACCTTCGATGTAAACCAGCATCTGCAGTTCCTTCCTGCACATGGGAGTGAATAATTCTGTGAGTGGCTTTCAAGGTGACTGCAACATCGAATGATTTTGTTCCTGAGTCCTGTCTATCAAATTTCACAACTTTTAGTGTGTCACGCAAGACACGGCTGCCTTCTTTCAATTAACTTATTTTTCATAAGAAAATAAGCATGCCTGCACTTTGTTCTGCCTGAATCCTAAAATGCACGTTAATGACATGGTTGAGATCACGCATGTAACCAAATGGGCCTGGATGTATAGTACTTCATCACTGTATAAGTCTTTGTGACTCCTGTTACATACCAATGATCCATACTAATGCCGACTTAGTGATTCATTCGTTTTGTATCAATCCATCCACCACCATTTCAAGGACTGAGAAGATTGAATACCGGGCTGTTGAGGATGTTAATTGAAACTTTCCTTGCAGCTTTCTTGAAACCTGATGACCATGGTGGCGGCACAGTGGCGTAGGGGTAGAGTTGCTGCCTTACAGCGCCAGAGACCCAGGTTCGATCCTGACTGTGGATGCTGCCCTCTCATAGATGAACTGAGGCCCAGGCCAATTTCAATTTTACATGCCCCCAAACCAAGATCAGGCAGAGGCCCCTCAATTTTAGAGGCCTCCAAATCAAGATCACTTTGAAGCAGACAGGCATGAGGCCTATGCCAAATGGCACTCGTAGCCCCCCCTCTGATAGGGCCTGCCTGTATGTTCTCCCAATGACCTTGTGGGTTTCCTCCGGGTGCTCTGGTTTCCTGCCACGTTCCAAAGATGTGCAGGTCTGTAGGTTAATTGGCTTCTGTAAATTGTCCCCAGTGTGTAGGACAGAACTAGTGTACAGGGTGATTGTTGGTGGCCACTGTCTCGGTGGGCCAAAGGACCTTGGGGGTATTGCAATACCATACTGGACTGTTTGTAAGAAAAATAATTTTACTGCGTTAGCACTTGGCACATGTGTCAATGAAAGCACCATTGAGCCTTTTGAAATATTTAGGAGAGAACTTTAACTTGCATGTGGAGATCTGTGTGTAGCTTCCAAAATTCCACTCTGGGACATTGATGTTGTGAATGATAGGTTACCAATGGGGCAAGAGAGGGGACAACTGGGGTTCAGCAACTGGATAATGGGCACGAGTAACTCAGCCCCCCTCGCTGGGACACCCAGGATAATTTAATACTTTCTCTGATCGTCCACAGAGTGTGGAATCGCTGAGAAGTGCAGCATCATTTTTTCCTCCTTTCCTACCTGCTCCCTGTTTGATGAGATAGTTAAGACTCAACCAGATTCCAGTCTGAAGAAGGGTTCCGACCCAAAACCACCTATTCCTTTTCTCCAGAGATACTGCCTGAGCCGCTGAGTTACTCCAGTATTTTTGCGTCTATCTTTGGGACGAGCCAGCATCTGCAGTTCCTTCCCACACATCAAGACCCTGGAGAGGAAAAGACTACAAAAAGTAGTAAACACTGCCCAGTCCATCATTGGCTCTGACCTTCCTTCCATCGAGGGGATTTATCGCAGTCGCTGCCTCAAAAAGGCTGGCAGTATCATCAAAGACCCACACCATCCTGGCCACACACTCATCTCCCTGCTACCTTCAGGTAGAAGGTACAGGAGCCTGAAGACTGCAACAACCAGGTTCAGGAATAGTTACTTCCCCTCAGCCATCAGGCTATTAAACCTGGCTCGGACAAAACTCTGATTATTACTAACCACTTTCTGTTATTTGCACTATCAGTTTATTTATTCATGTGTGTATATATTTATATCATGGTATATGGACACATTTATCTGTTTTGTAGTAAATGCCTACTATTTTCTGTGTGCATAAGCAAAGCAAGAATTTCATTGTCCTATCCAGGGACACATGACAATAAACTCACTTGAACTTGAACTTGAGACTCATCCACATTGGACATTTATGACATTTGGACAGGTACATAGATAGAAAAGGTTTAGAGAGATATACGCCAAGTGTGGAAATGGGATTTGTTTAGATGGAGCTCTAGGGCATCATAGATGTGTTGGGCTGAAGAGCCTGTTTCCAAAAGGATGGGTGACATTTAGGTTTGGGACCCTACTTCAGATTG
The DNA here is from genome assembly GCF_010909765.2 of Amblyraja radiata. Taxonomy (NCBI): domain Eukaryota; kingdom Metazoa; phylum Chordata; class Chondrichthyes; order Rajiformes; family Rajidae; genus Amblyraja; species Amblyraja radiata. Next base: position 20,078,623 of record NC_045980.1, on the reverse strand, counting down.
CAGAAGGGTCCCGACCAGAGATGCCATCTATCCATGATCCCCGGGGATGCTGCCTGACCAGCTGAGTTACTCCAGGACTTTGTGTCTATCTTTGGTATAAACCAGCATCTGCAGTCCCTTGGTTCTACACATGAATCTTCAACTTAGCTGAGGAACTGGACTTGCCTTGCTGTTATAAACACACACGCGCACACACTCATATACAGACTTTCATACATAGATACACAAAAACACGCACACAGACACACAAACACTGAGACTGGTACTCACTTACAGACACTCATACACAGACTCTCATACATAGACACACATGCCCAGACACACAAACACATACAGACACACACAAGCACACCCAGACACACAAACACACACAGACACATAGACACGCACAAGCACACACAGGCACACGGACACACATATACAGACTCTAATACGTAGACACACACAAGCACACACAGGCACACGGACACACATATACAGATTCTAATACGTAGACACACACTCGGACAGGTACTGACCTACAGACACTCAAACACAGACTCTCATACGCATACAGACACACACACCCAGCCGCACAAACACAGATGTACACTGATACACGTATACAGACTCCCATACACAGACACTCCCACACCTTTGCATTAATGCATACACATGCAAAACACTTTCACACACAGAAGTAGCAGCTAATAAGCTGATAACTTTTAAACCATCTGATGATCACTAAGGAAAGGCCAGAGGTCACTCATTTACACCTGGAAACCTAAAAGCTTTCATCTCAAATGATTGTGAATGCGGTGTTCTCAATTACCAGCAGCGCTAATTATTGGACAGTCACGTTGTGGCAATTAGACAGCACATCTTCTCACACCACCCATCCTGGTGACGATTAATATTCAAAATCCCTCATTTCTAGATCATTCTATTAAATCTGTTTTCAACCCACTCTAAGACCTTCACTTCCTTCCCAAAGTACAATGCCCAGAATCAGATGCATGTAATCCAATTATGGCCTAACCAGTGTTTGACCTATGCTGCACATAACTTCCCTGCTTTTGCACTAGTTCTATGTTATCTTACTTTCACATCTACTCCCTACACACCAGGGGCAATTTATCCTACAATCCTGCACGTCTTTGGGACGTGGGAGCAAACTAGAAGAAACCCACAAGGAAAACATGCAAACTCCACACAGACAGCATCCGAGGTCAGTGTGTGTTTGTATGTTCTCCCCGTGACCACGTGGGTTTTCTCCAGGTGCTCCGGTTTCCTCCCACACTCTAAAGACGTACTGGTTTGTAGGTTAATTGGCTTTGGTGAAAATTGTAAATTGTCGCTAGTGTGTGTCGGATAGTGTTGGTGTATGAGGTGATCTCACTCTGTTTGGTGCGGACTTGGTGGGCCGGAGGGCCTGTTTCCGCACTGTATCTCTAAAGTAAAGTCAAATCGTTTACCAGCTACGCCACTGCGCCACCGTATATCTGTATTATTTTGAGTACAACTGCATCCATAAGGGCTTACACATTTAAAGGCAAGCCAGATAAACTCTGAGGAAAGGAAAGGAAGGTTGTTCTGCTCTGATGAGGAAGGGGTGGAGGACCATGAAAAACCAGCCTTGATTTGACGGGAGGAATGTCCTCTTTCTGTGCTCCACCTGCAGAGGAATTCACTTTGATTTTAATCATTACTTTAGACTTTAGAGATACAATACAGAAATAGGCTCTTTAGCCCAACGTCCACCCCAACCAGTGATCACCCTGTACACTAGCACTAAGGACAAGATACAATTTTTACAGAAACCAATTAACCTACAAACCTGCACATCTTTCCAGTGTGGGAGGAAACCGGAGCACCCGGAAAAAACCCACGCGGTCACAGGGAGAAAGTGCAAACTCCGTACAGACAGCACCCGAGGTCAGGATTGAACCTGGATCTCTGGCGCTGTAAGGCAGTAACAAATTTAGTTGCAAACTTTACTCCACCCAATCCACAAAATAAGTCTGTATTTTACTGAGCGTCGCAGAGTGTTCAATGATGCTGCCCATTCTCTACGGACTGGGTTGTAGAATCCCAGATGCCTCTCAGCTGCCTGCAACCCCAGTGGTATCAGTAACCCTGGTGTCAGCTCCTAGCACCGGCTGAATGTAAAGAAGAGAGCCCAGCACTCTTGTATGTATTGTCGTGGGAAGGAACTGCAGATGCTGGTTTAAACCGCAGATAGACATAAAATGCTGGAGTAACTCAACGGGACAGGCATCATCTCTGGAGAGAAGGAATGGGTGATATTTTGGGACGAGACCCTTCTTCAGTTCGGTTTCTCGACTGAAACTTCACCCATTCCTTCTCTCCAGAGATGCTGCCTTTCCCGCTGAGTTACTCCAGCATTTTGTGTCTATCTCATGCCTGTATCCTCCCTTTCATCATATCTTCCTTTTTTGCATCTTCCTGAACTGCTTTTCTTCGGTATAAACCCATATGTGCAGCTCCTTCCTACACTCTTGTATAACACAGCTACTTGGCCAAGACGAGCAGTTTCCGCTGTTAATCTCCAAGAGCTCCCTTCAGACTAATAATGGAGGCTGATAGACACAAATTGCTGGAGTAACTCAGCGGGTCAGGCATCATCTCTGGAGAAAAAGGATAGAGGCTAATACTTTGCTTCCAATCCCAAACCCTTTCAGATTAGGCCCTGAACATTTGCCCCTTGGCTGAATTTCAACAAGTAACAGATTCAGTCTGCAAAATTCTTTGAAAATCGCCCAATATTTCTCCTTTCAAGTTCTTCCGAATCACCAGGGATTGAAGTCAGTAAGCAAGTGAAAATAAAAAGGGGAATCCACTTGTTGGTCATGGGCAGTAAATCCACCTGATGGTCTTGGCAATTGGTGTCGTATTCCTGGTCCTGATCAGCCGAATAGGTTGTTGGCTGCAACCTTCTCCCCATCGATGAACTGTACACTGCAAGGGCCAGGAAGAGAGCGGGCAAGATCATCTCTGACCCCTCTCACCCTGGCCACAAACTCTTTGAATCACTTCCCTCTGGAAGGCGACTCCGGACTGTCAAAGCCGCCACAGCCAGACATAAAAACAGTGTTTTTCCACGAGCAGTAGCTCTCTCTACTCAACAGCCAAAAGTTTGTAGCCTCCTTGTGCTCTGGTATTTTATTTAATTCTTCACATGTTTAAATTATAATGTTTTATTTTTAATTATCCACTGTATATCGTGTTGTTACTTGCGAGCAAAGCACCAAGGCAAATTCCTTGTATGTATACATACTTGGCTAATAAAATGTATTCAATTTATTCAATTCAATTCCTTCGACTTCAATGAAACCAAATAAAAAGTGTTGATGACTATTCAGTGTCCAATATTCCTACATACATTTAGAGCTAGCTATACTAACCGAGGAATACTAACCGCGGTTCTCTGGCGCTGCAAGTGTTGTAAGGCAGCAACTCTACTGCTGCGCCACTGTGCCGCCCTTAGTCTATCCATGTTCTATGTTCTATTTTCTAATTTCTATGGCAAATTGAACATAGAAGTTTGTAGTGGCATTGTGGTAGAGTTGCTACCTTGCAGCACCAGAGACCCTCGTTCAATCCTGACTACGGGTGTTGGCTATTCTGAGTTTGTACTTTTTTCCTGTGATCACGTGGGTTTTCACCAGGTGCTCAGGTTCTCTCCCACACTCCCATGACATACAGGTTCGTAGGTTAATTAGCTTCGGTAAAAATTGTAAAGTTGCCCCTAATGTGTATGATAGTGTAAGGGGTGATCGCTGTATCTCTGCAGTCTAAAATAAAGTTTCACGGCAAATCTGCTTTGCAAGGAGTCCCCTCTTCCTATTTCATTCCTGATGCGAGTTGAAAGTGGTCTTGATGTCCAAGAAAAATACCTTATTGAATTGCACTCAATGCCAATGCTGGGTACTTTGCCCATCTCTGCCTGGTTCCAGCATGGAGGGAGTGATGCCCTTGTTCTTGTTCTGAGTCAGCTTGGCAACAGGACAATTGGTTCCGTCCCAGGGAATGAGAGAGGCCCAACTACCCAACCAACAATGCCTAATGGATAAAGTACATGTGGTTTATAATCAATTGGATGGCCGGTATTTCATTTAGTTCTAACTGGTTAAAGCTCAAAATAGAATGACAACATAGGAATGTACAATATCAAGGGAATGAATGAAGCTCATCAAATTGCCATCTGCATACCATGAGGGTGGGGGGGGGGGGGATTTGCTAAATATAATCTCTTAACAAAACATATTAAAGTCAGGTTACAACATACGGTGCATAAGAGGACAACTTTGGTTTCTGCCATGTTTCTCCAGGAGACAGGCTGTTTTTTTGTCTCTCAGTATTACTGCGCTTTGCAGGTCCCCGCTCACACGCTGGCAAACCTGCTTGCCTCTATTAGACAATATAAAGCTATACACAGCAAATGAGGCGTGAAGAACAAGCCACGCTCGAGTAGGTCTGCAGCTGAGGATTTGGGTGTTGAGGGAGGAGTGATGGCAGCCTCCACAGAGAGCTCCTTCAGACCCGGCCTTGCTCATTTCCTGAGCAGCACTGGTGCCAGACATTGCAAGGGGATGATTTCACTGCAAGCTGCAACCTTGAGCTGTTTTCATAGCGGCTGTGGATTCCAAGCAGACAAACTGAGGGTACAGGGTCCACATGCAGCCCACGCTCTGTGGTCAGTGAAGAAGACTGTCTCCACTATGTAAACAGATATTCCATATGCTCAGCAAAGATTCCTAACCTCCAGCTCTCCCTTTAACTACTTCGTGCCCTGGTCGCCAAAGTCACAGCCCTAGAAACACCTTGGTTTAATCTGCCAACCTGCAGCAAGAACATCCCGATGGAGAGCTGGAAGGGATTCAGCGAGATGTTAACTCTCAGGGGCGGCACGGTGGCGCAGCGGTAGAGTTGCTGCCTTATTTCGCCAAAGACCAGGCTTCGATCCTGATTATGGGTGGTCCCTCCATCAGTGGCGGACTGGGTCTAAAAATATTGGTTGCCAGGAGATAAATATTGGTTGCCACATCGTCAGGGGCCCACTTGATATAGGGGGCTCACTTCATCAGGGGCCCACTTGCCATCGGGCAAGCTGACATCCTGGCCAGTCTGCCACTGCCCTCCATGCTGGAACCTGGCAGAGATGGGCAAAGTACGGAATTTGTACGTTCTCCCCGTGACTGCGTGGGTTTCCTCCAGGTGCTCCGTTTTCATGCCACACTCCAAAGACGTACAGGTTTGTAGGCTAATTGGCTTGGTGAAATTGTAAATTGTCCCTAGTGCGTGTTGGACAGTATTGATGTGCAGGGATCACTGGTCAGAGCGGACTCTATGGGCCGAAGGGCCTGTTTCCACGCTGTATCTCTAAACTAAACTAAACTAAGTCAAGGGAGGGGTATCAACCCAGCAGGGCACATGGGTGTAAGGTATAAGGATAATTTGTGAACGTTACCAAATATTACTAATGAATGTATGAATGCTGAGAATGTCAGACATGTTTTTGAACTCTAGTGCAGCAGGTACTATTGCAACGTTTAAGAAACATTTAGACACATACATGGATAGGACAGGTTTAGATGGATATATGCCAAACACAGGCAGGTGGGACAAGTGTAGATGGGTCATGTTGGTTGATGTGGGCGAGATGGGCCAAAGGCCTGTTTCCACGCTGTATGTCTCTGTGACACTGTTCTTGTTTTGTTTATATTTTCTATTATTCTGAATAAAGATTATTTTTGTGGAAAGAAAAATGACTTGGGCTTGTGGGCTTGAGTTATAGGGAGTTAAGTTGGATAGGCTGCAACTTTTTTTCTTTGGTGTGCAGGAGGCTGAGGGGATGACTTTGTTGAGGTGTACAAGATCATGAGGGGAATGGATAAAGTGAATGCTCGCAGTCTTTTTCCTGTGGTAGAGGATTCTAATACTAGAGAACATAGGCATCAGGTGAGAGGGGAGAGATTTAAGAGGGACCTCAAAGGGCAACGTTTTCACTCAGAGGGTAGTGCGTATCTGGAATGAGCTGCCAGAGGAAGTTGTAGAGGTGGATGATTTTAACAAAAACATTTGGACAGATATATGGACAGGGAGGGTTTAGAGGACTCTGGGCCAAATGCAGACAAAGGGCACTAGCCCAGTATGCCAACTTGGTTGCTACGGACAAGGTGAGCTAAAGGGCCTATTTCTCCACTGTACAGCTTTATGACTCTCTGACTATGACCAGAGGGGGTATTGAACCTACAACTAGGGCTTTGAAGCAGCTCTACCAACTACCACCCTTGAACAGAGATATTGGTTCCCATTGGTCCATGTCTGTGTTTCTGGGAGAAACAGCATAAATGGAGCTAGGAATTCCCATTTGTAGTGGAGCAGCATTAACATAGAGATTCAAATCCAATTTGGTGTCATCCTTAAGTACTGTTTCACATACTTGTTGCTGCTTCTATCCAGTGGCGGACTGGCCAGGGTGTCAGCTTGCCCGATGGCAAGTGGGCCCCTGATGAAGTGGGCCCCCTATATCAAGTGGGCCCCCTTTGTCTCCTGGCAACCAATATTTTTAGACCCAGTCCGCCACTGCTTCTATCCCTGGCTTTCCCTGTTTGCATAAATATCTGTCACATATCAGACCATTCCTGGATCATAGTGCAACTATTCATAGTTTAAGAAGACCACAAATAAACTGGACACACTTTCCAGTTGTAATTTTATTACTTCCCCACTGTTGCAATGTCTACTCTGCATAAAGAATCTTTTACTTTTCGAGATACAACATGGGCATAGGCTCTTCGGCCCACGGAGTCCACACCAACCCCGTACACGCACACTATCCCACACACAAGGGACAATTTACAATTTTTACTGAAACCAATTAACCTACAAATCTGTACCTCTTTGCAGTGTGGAAGGGAAATGGAGCACCCGGAGAAAACCTACAGGGTTACAGAGTTGCACTGACGATGAGGAAAGTATTGAAGTTGCCTGAAGAAGTGATGTTTGTCAGGGCACTGAGTTGCTTTGTCGTTATGTGTGAGGCAAAGGGCTGATGAGAAATAACAGGACACCAGTTTCCACTTGAGTATGGGAGCATTGCAGATTAACATTAGGTCAATCACCAAATCTCAATCAAACTTAAATCGATCTGAAGAAGGGTCCCAACCTGGAAAACCCAATCTGTCTATCCCTCCTGACTCGTTGAGTTTCTCCAGCACTTTGTGGTTTGTTGGTGAGTAAGCCTTTTAACTGTTAAAGTGGGAATGGTACAACATGGGAGCTCAGACCAAATTCAAATAATCAAAGGTAAACCCAAAATGCTGGAGGAACTCAGCGGTTGAGGCAGCATCTATGGAGAGAAGGAATTGGCGACGTTTCGAAACGAGACCCTTCTTCAGACTGATCTAGGGTGGCACCGAAATGGATTTTAAACTGCTGAATAAATGTCTAGTCCCACACGCACATATACGTAAATGCCATTCAGCCCATCAAGACTGGCTATTCCCAATCATAGAGTCATACAGTGTGGAAACAGGCCCTTCAGCCCAACCTGCCCACACAACCAACATGTCCCATCTCCACTAGTCCCACCTGCCTGTGTTCGGCTCATATCCCTCTGAATCTCTCCTATCCATGTACCTGTCCAAATGTTTCTTAATCCATGAACCTGCCTCAACTACCTCCTCTGGCAGCTGGTTCCATACACCCACCACACTCTGAGTGAAAAAGTTAGGCTTCAGGATCCTATTAAATCTTTCTTCCCTCACCTTAAACCTATGTACTCTAGTTCTCGATTTCCCTACTCTGGGCAAGAGTCTGTGCGTCTATCCGATCTATTCCCCTCATGATTTTATACACCTCTATAAGATCACCTCTCATCCTTCAGTGCTCCAAGGAACTGAGTCCCAGATTGCTCAACCTCTCCCTGTAGTTCAGGCTCTCGGGACCTGACAACATCCTCATAAATCCTCTGTCATTTCCTAGTCCTGTAAACATTTCCTTTTAAGTATCCAGCTCAAATTTGAATGGTGTAATTGAAGTTGCCTCCACAACTCTCCTTATCATTGTTTACCCGAGACTCTTGTTTCTTTTGCTAATCACCATCATCAAGAGCCTTGGAGTCCGACAGTAAAACAAGGGAGCCCACCAGTGTTTATAGAGATGGCTGGAGATGCCTTTCAGCCATACAACATCTTGCAATGGTGTGCACTCCAAATGAGGTCTTTCAATAATGTAAGTGAGCAGATTTACTAAGAAACCCTACCAATAAACAAGATAATAGATCTTTTGAGTAGGAAGGAACTACAGATGCTGGTTTAAACCGAAGATAGACACAAAATGCTGGAGTATCTCAGCGAGACAGGCAGCAACTCTGGAGAGAAGGATTGCGTGACGTTTCAGGTCGAGACCCTTCTTCAGTCTCAACCTGAAACATCACCCATTCCTTCTCTCTAGAGATGCTGCCTGAGTTACTCCAACATTTTGTGTAGATCTTTTGTTCGATAAGATGACAGAGAGATCGCAAAATTACTTCAAGCTTTGGAGATTGAAAGTGTTCCAACTCCAAGATCGCAAACCAGGCAAGGTTATTCAGACACAAGAGACTGCAGATGCTGAATCTTGAGCAAAAAAACAAGATTATAGATGTTTTATAGAAAGTATTTATCACAACTGTATAATGTTGGTACCATCCTGAACTGATTATGGGAGTACAAGCTGTGGTTTGACTGATGAATACATTCAATGAGTACATTCAAATGCCAAAGACCAGAGGGCATAGCTTTAAGGCGAGAGGGGCAAACTTTAAAGGAGATGCCCAGAGCAAGTTTTCTTACACAGAGAGTGGTGGGTACCAGAAACACGCTGCCAGGGGTGGTGGTGGAGGCAGATACGATAGTGGCATTCGAGAGACTTTTGGATGGCTATGTGGAAATACAGGGAATGAAGGGATACGGATCATGTGCAGGCAGAGGAGATTAGTTTAACTTTGCATCCTGTCTGACACAGATATTGTGACCTGAAGGGCCTATTTCTGCGCTGTGCTGTTCTATGTTCCATGCTAATCCAAGTTCCTGAATAGGGAAGATTTAACAATTGGAGATAAAAAGAACTGCAGATGCTGAAGTATTGAATGAAACCATAAAGTGCTGGAATAACTTAGTGGGTCAGGCAGTATCTTTGGGGGAAATGGATAGGCAACCCGATATACTGCCTATCCATTTCCCTCCGTGGTTGCTGCCTGACCCGATGAGTTATTCCAGCACTTTGTGTTTAGACTTCACACTTGATTGTCTATGTAAGAAAACCATATTGATGGTGATGGCTTCTAAACCATCAAAGAATTTCAGGCAGTGGATAGTGTCTGTATGATTACAGTGTACAGTCACACTTAGAAGCAAGGATAGGAGTTGCAACATACAGCCCGATTCATATGAACAGGTTTAGCGTATAAAACTAGACAGGTGCGACAAGCTGCTACCATTGGAATGGAGATCACATCACAGGTGTGCCTGGTTATAGTCACAAAATCCCTTCAATCACCAAAGAAAGAAAACATAGCCCAGTGCACAAAACTAGATCCAAGATGGTAAGCTAAGTAGGGTTCCCAGAGGAAGGGAAACTCTGCAGAAAGCCACAAAGAAGAGACTTGTGTATTATTGAGGCTGGTGAGAGTGATGTCGAGCAAAGTTTGAACAGGGGATTTACCACTAACAACAGTAATGGCAAAGATGTGTGGGAAGGAACTGCAGATGCCGGTTTACACTGAAGGCAGACACAACTCAGCAGGTCAGGCAGTATCTCTGGAAAAGGGGAATAGGTGATGTTTAAGGTCAGAAGCCTTCTTCAAACACTGCAGTCTGAAGTAATGGAAAAAATAGTGATCTGAGATTTAAGTGAATGTGATAACTTGTGAAATGATCTAACATTGATACAGCTGCTGACTGCCCAGCTCTGGGCAGGGATACATCACAAGGTTCAGCAAATGGCCGTTATGGAAAAAAACTCCGGAAAACTCATTCTGGCAAGTCTGAAAGTTGATGGTTCTCATATTGGCCACAAAGTGAAGCTGCCACTTGTGTTGGCCTAACTCTGTGATAAGAAGATCTTTTTCAAAGAATTAGTTGGTGTGGGAGGCAGGGTGGGGAGTGTGGTGGTGGTGGTGGGAGGGGGTGTGGGCGGGGTTGACAGAGAACAAGGAAGGCCATCGGGACTATAATGAATACTTTGCAATTTCTTTGGCACCAGATACGTGGCAATTCTTTGCTGACTTGTTCATACAGTATTCAAAAACAAAGAGGTTCACTCTCCCTAGGTACATGGGGAAATAAAGTATCATTCAATCATTGAATTGAATCATTGATAAAGAAAGCCAACACCATTAACAATCATTAAAACATAAACACTGAACACAGGGCTTTGTGAGTTGCTCAAGATTCCAGCATCTGCAGTTCCTTGAGTAAAACAACAAAGTGCTGGAGTAACTCCGTGGGGCAGGCAGCATCTCTGAATGAAATAGTCGGGTGATGTGTTGGTCAGCATCTGCAATTCATCATATCTCCTGTTAAGCAACCTACCACTCCAGTCCATGGCCTCTGGGGAGTGGGTAATCTACAGTACATGATAAGAAGAATTTTCCTTTAACAGTAGTCAGTAGATGAAAGATGTACCGACCAAGCCACCAACCAGTCCCGCACAGATGGTTGGATTTCAGTAAGTCATTGTAGGAAGAGCCTGGCAACACCATCACATTTTGTTTCGATGTAGAGACAAGGGACTGCAAATGCTGGATTACACAAAATGCTGGAGCAACTCAGTATGTCAGGCAGAATCTCTGGAGAACATGGATAAGTGACGATACATCCCCTTCAATCAATCCAAAACGTCACTTATCCATGTTCTTTAAGAAATCTTTAAGATTTTTGCCTTCCATCACAGTGAGGAGGTGCCTGGTGAACTCACTGTGGTGGATGTTAATTTGTGTTTGTTGTGTGTTTTTGTCATTTTTATTGTACGTATGACTGCAAGGCAATGAAATTTCGTTCAGACCGAAAGGTCCAAATGACAATAAAGGCTACTTTGACTTTGACTTCTCCAGAGATGTTGCCTGACCCGCTGAGTTAGCTCTTTGCGACGTTTTGATTTGCATTGGCTACTTTGCTCACTCTGGGCAATTACCTTTCCCGTGGGTTTGAGAACAATTGCCTTTCTCGTGGGCTTGAGAACAACAAACACAAGCTGGGAGAGCAAGTAGACCAGCGACCTATCTACCAAGTGCCTCCTTGATGTGGTCATCCCATCAGAACATCATGCCCCACTCTACAGCGATAACCCTTTCTCCCACGATGCCTGATCGTGATGTGGTACTCGTTAGAACACGATTTCAAACTCCGAAGTGAAATTGCGCTGGGAATGGCCGGAAAGTGATCGCTGTTGTCGTTCAACCCGTTCCTGCCAACTTACTTCCAATTAGAAATGTAAATCTGTCGAAGGACAAGCCATCTTTTCGCATTAAAAAAGATCCACCATAGATGCATAACAATTTCATTAAGATTTGGCATTGGATCATTATTTAAAATCAAATAATCGTTATGCCCCTAATATGCATGTATATTGGTATCACCAAAGACCTTCCTAACAGATGGGAATTCTAATGTTGCAAGGATTAATTATTGTAATTGTATGTAAGGCAGCTTTATTCCACCTCTCATTACCCCCTCTGCCTCTTCACAATTAACTCTGATTTATGATTCACATTATTTTTATGTGGAATGACTGTGTTTTACCATCTGAAAAAAATCTAATAAAGAGGAAGACTATTGAAATTAAATCATAGCGCACAGTCATCTTTTACAGCGCATTTTCATTCCAGTAAAGGGAAGACAGCGGTGGTAAATTGAGCCCGTTCAGATGTTGCCTATTGACGACTGTTAAATTTGTGTGGCATTGTACGCAGTTTCTAAATACGATTATGAGGTTCGCTGTTTCTAAAGAGTCTCCTCCTATGCGGTAGACAGAAAACCAGGGAAAAATGAGAATCAAGTTCAACCCCAGCTGGATTAACTCACAAGTATCTAATGAATTAGGGGATAGGGTATTCAGAGACCATGATGGACACAAAGTGTTGGAGTAACTCAGCCGGTCAAGCACCATCCCTGGAGAACATGGACAGGCGACGTTTCGGGTCGAGACCCTTCTTCATACTGTTTGTAGGGGGAGGAGAATAAATAACGGCAGCGTTGATCAGGTAAGATAAGTTGCAAAGTGAAGTGATCACATTTTACATCCAGGTTTTGGGTTAGTATCATCACATCTAATGAGGTACGGTGGAAAGTTTTGTTTTACATGCTATCTAATCAAATCAGATAGTACCATACACAAATACAATCAAGCCAAACTCAAGTACAATAAAAGACACAATGAAAGTGCTAGAGTAACAGTTGGTCAGGCAGCATCTGTGGAGAATATGAAAGGTCCCCACCTGAAACATCACCTGGCCACATTCTCCAAAGATACTGCCTGACCCACTGAGTTACTAAAGCACTTTGTGTCTTTTTTTGTGAACCAGCATCTGCAGTTCCTGGTGTCTACATCTCAAATGCAAGGACGAGCGGAGAAAATGATACAGTACAGAATGTAGTTCTCAGCATTGCAACAGTTCCAGAGACAAAATTCAATGTCCACAATGGGGTAGAGGTGAATCGGACAGTACCTTAGCTTATGGCAGGGCCTATCAGAAACCTGATAACAGAGGGGAAGAAGCTGGTCCTAAGACTGGTGGTGTGTATATATATATATATGCACACATACATATATACATGGACTTCAGTTTTGCACTATTCTGGATACCTGGTATTATGCTTACAAATGTATTGCGTTAATGATTTTATATATAAAATCATTAACACAATACATTTGCAAGCATAATACCAGGTCTCCAGAATAGTGCAAAACTGAAGTCCATGGGTCAATAGAAGATTAAATTAAACATGATGTTGATTCACTATTATAACAAGGACTTGAAAATGGCTCCATGTATGCTGTGTCAGTGTGCTATTCCTATGCACTTATACTGAATCAACAATGTGTTTATATATAGTCAAACTTTTATTGAACTGTATGCAAAACAAAATCTCACTGTACCTCCAAACATGTGACAAGAAAGAACCATTAGACCATTGAGTTTGCATCACTGATTATATTGTTTTTTAATATTTATCTAATTGTTGATTTTGACTGCTTCTCATGAGCACTGTCCACCAGAAGACATTAATCCCTCTGTTGACACCAGCCAGGGTTTCTCGGGAGCAGATGTGACATCCCCTGTGTACAGACCACTGTGGACCATTAGAGGACTGGCGGGATAAATATAAAGACAGTCAGGCTTTATTTCCAGAGCAGACCAGTGTTAGTCTTCCACTGTGGAATGCACAAGCAGGCCAGGTCCTCTGAGAGGGTTGAGAGGGGGCAATATGTGACCTGCTACAGAAACATTTCAAGCCATTGAACTCGACACACTCCTGATAGCTCGATAGACAACATCTGCAGGCAAAGACTATTCAATCGATGCAGTGCCCGCGGTAGCACTTATTGAAAAAAAAAGACTTGAATATAAATAGTGACCTCTGTCACCTCTAGATCTCCCCAAACATTTTATGGTCAGTGATGTACTTTGAAGTGAAGTCTCTGATGTTATGGAGGAGCTGCAGTAGCCAATTTAAACCCAGCAAGTTCCCTCAAGCAGCAGGTTGATAGTTGCCACATCCAAGAGTACGGAAGATGCCGACAATCGCAACTAAAACTGGAAACGCAGCAAGACACAGCCAGTCATTTTCAGATCAGACTGCATTTTCTCTTTTTATGTTGTTGGTCCTGGGTCGTAGATTCAGCAAAACATGGACCTGGAGTATAAATTGTCTCAACCCGAAACGAGAGATGCAGAGATGTTGCCTGTGCCGCTGAATTACTCCAGCATTTTGTGCCAATCTTCGGCATCTGCAGTTCCTTCCAACACGTATTGTGTGCAGTTCTGGTCGTGGAAGTTTTGGAAGGGGGTGCAGAAGAGAGGGTTTACCAGAATGCTGTCTTGATTAGAGGGCGTTAGCCCTACAGGGAGAAGTTGGACACACTTGGATTGTTTTCCCTGGACTGCTGGAGGATGTGGGCAGACCTGGGCGTTACGGACCATCTAAGATTCGGGGTTAAATTCGATTTTCAGGGGCATCGTTCGCATCAGGGAACGTCCTTGATGGCTGCTTATCTTGGAGTCATGTTCTCAGAGGCTGCTGTGGACCGGCTGCTGTGGACCGACCGGGATTGAATGACAAGACTTTAAGAGTTTTGCCTTCCATCACAGTGAGGAGGTGCCTGGTGAACTCACTGCGGTGGATGTTAAATTTGGTGTTTATTGTGTGTTTTTGTCATTTTTATTTTATGTATGACTGCAAGGCAACGAAATTTCGTTCAGACCAAAAGGTCTGAATGACAATAATGGATACTTTGACTTTGACTTGACTTTGACTGTCCCAGTCTCAAGCAGTCTGAACTAATTTAGGGAATCAATGCTCACAGGGTGGGAATGCCTGGCTCTGCAACTGAATCTGCATGCACTTTGGGGTACAGTGGCCCTATTCCCGAACACTACCTCTGCTATATTGACGACTGCCTCGGTGCTAATTCCTGCACACATGCATAACTCACTGACCTCATCAACTTCACCACTAATTTTCATCCTCCACTCAAATTCACTTGGACCATCTCTGACATCTCCCCTACCGTTTCTCGATCTCACCGTCTCCATCACATGAGACAGACTATTGACTGACATCTATTACAAACCCACTGACTCACATAGCTATCTAGACTACACTTTTTCCCACCCTGTTTCCAGTACAGACTCTATCTCCTACTCCCAATTCCTCTGTCTACACCGCATCTGCGCCCAGGATGAGATTTTTCATATCAGGTCATCGGTGATGTCCTCAATCTTTAGGGAACAGGGGTTCCTCCCTTCCATTATAGATGAGGCTCTCACTAGGATCTCCTCGATATCCCGCAGCTCCGCTCTTGCTCCTCCCCCCCATTCATAACAAGGACAGAGCCCCCCTTGTCCTTACCTAATAGGGGTAAGGGATAAGCCATTTAGAACGGAGATGAGGAAACACTTTTTCAGTTGTGAGTGTGGGATTTTCTGCCTCAGAGGGCGGTGGAGGATGGTTCTCTAGATACTTTCAAGAGTGAGCTAGATAATGTTCTTAAAGATAGCGGAGTCAGGGGATATGGGGAGAAGGCAGGAAAGGGGTACTAATTGGGGATGATCAGCCATGATCATATTGAATGGTGGTGCTGGCCTAAAGGGCTGAATGACCTACTCCTACATCTATTGTCTATTATTGTAATATGAGTGTCCAATGCTAGAATTGAGACATAGACATTAGACCATGGTGAGACAATGTTTCTGGTCAGGACCATGCTTGAGACTAATTGCAGTAGGAGACAAAAAGACTGAAAGTGCTGGAGTAACTCAGGCAGCATCTCCGCGGAACATGGATCAGCGACCATGTGGGAGGTAATTGGCTCCCCCTACATAGTGCCCTTGTGGCCCATTTCTGCCCAGATACACTGAAGTCTAATTCTGCCTCATAAAGCCACTGAGGCTGAAACTGTAATTTTATTTGTTTTACTTCATCGGGAGGTATTGCCACATGTTTCCGTCTCCGTGGTATTTCTGCACTGTGGGCAGTGTGAGCCGGAAGGGGTTGAATGGGGCCAGTATTCTAATCATTCTTCCAGCATGAATCAGCTTCTCACCACCTCGTCACCACCCCTGTGCCGATCCTCCCCACACCCCCCCCTCCCCTTAAACACCCCCCCCCCCACTGTGATCTTCAGCTACGATTAGCTAGCTGATCCCACCCTCCTCGAAGCGGGCCTTTCCCCGGACTTTTCCACTTGTACGGAAGGCAGGCAGGAGTTGCTTTGCCGGTGTGAGTAATGGTTGGAGTGAACAGAGCTGGCCCATTATGTCCTCTACAGACAGCGTAGACCAAACAGCATCGGGAATAGGGCATCCGGCACTCCCTGGGCTGGGAAAGACACGAGTTTCTGTGTCAGAGCAAATTCACCAGAATAACTGAGCGTTTTGTGCAGCGATTAGATTGGGAATTCTGTTTCGAAGTCCGAAATAATATGACTTTTTTTTTTTACCTTTCTTAATGAAATTAAGAATGTGGGAATACTTTTTACAAGCTGTGGAGCACATATATTTGTTGGGGAAAAGGCCTGATAAACACACTAATCCACTCGTCCCAACAATTTTATTGAAAACCTGTACGACTGATGTATTAACAGAAATAAGCAATAAACTACATACGGTATTAACTCTGACATTTACATGCAGCACAATGCCAGTCTAAATATATACATTTTATCTGCCGTATTAACATATTTATGAGGCCTTTTCTGGAATTATGACGGAGATTAACTGAGTGCAAAGGAACCGTTTCTGCTACTTATTCTTCAAACTACCCATCTAATTAGCATTTTGGAAAATACCATGCAGGCTCTGAAGCTTCCAGTTATACTTTTCATTCAGATTACGCTTCAGAAACGTTCCTTAGAACTGCTACTAATGGAGGACCTGCCTCACAGCGCAGAGACCCCGGGTTCGATCCTGACCTCAGGTGCTGCCTGTGTGGAGTTTGCACGTTCACCCTGCGACCGCATGGGTTTCCTCATGGTGTTCCGGTTTCCTCCCACATCCCAAAGACATGTGGGTTTGTAGGTTAATTGGCCCTCCTTAAATTGCCCCCTCAGTGTAAAGGGTGTGCGTGGAACTGGTGTGTGATCCGGAGATCAATGGCTGGGGTGGACTCAGTGGGCCAAAGGGCCTTTTCCATGCTGTATCTCTAAACAAAGTCCAATGTCCTCAATGGGGTAGATGTGAATTGGACGGCACCCTGGCTTATGAAAGGACTGGTCAGAAGCCGGATAACAGAGGGGAAGCAGCTGTTCCTGAGTCTGGTGGTGTGCTTCCAAGCCCTGCACCTCCTGTAAGAAGCAATAAAGTGAGTTGTTTTAGGTGGAATTAGGACCAGCGGGAATGCTGTGTTTTCCTGGTCCTGATATGATGCATCTACTGATTCCCATTTCAAGCCAAATGCTACTGAAATGGGCCAGAGCTAATGGCCTGAGATGGGGCTCTCCTTGGAGGTGCATAGCTCACTCACCATGAAAATTTCTTTAGATGAACTGAGTTTCCCGTTAAGAATCATTACTACCCGTTGCCCACACATCACAGCCCGGGAACGACAACTCAAACACCCGGGAACAAAGAAGATCATGGGAGTGGTAGACACCACCCATTCCAACACGGCTACTGACCTACCCACCATCGAAGGGAACTACATTAGGGGCTGTCTCAAAAAGGCAGCCAATATCATCAGAGACCCACACCACCCTGGCCATGCTCTCATCTCGCTGCTACCATCAGGAAGCAGGTACAGAAGCCTGAACAATGTGACCTCCAGGTTCAGGACAAATCCCTTCCCAACAACCATGAGGTTCTGGAATACTGCACAACACTAACCACTACCTCTGGAGGAGCGTTCCGACCCAAAATATCACCTATTCCTTTTTTTACAGAGATGCTGCCTGACTTGTTGAGTTACTCCAGTATTTTGTGTCTTTCTTGGATATCTGACCAGCTGCAGTTCCTTCCTACACTATGATCTTCTACGGACTGTGTTTTTGATTGTACTAAGGACTTCATGTTTTTGCAATAGTATTATGGTTATTTATTGATTGACATTTTTTAAATTATATTTAAATGAGTGCTATTGTGTTTACAGGCATGTTATACTGCTGCAGGTAAGAATTCAATTGCTCCATTAGGTAAGAATTTCATTGTTCCATTGTCGGTACATATGACAATTAAACACTCTTGACTCAAGACACATGACTGCTATTGAATTCTCACGTGTTGGTACATTTGGAACATTGAAGGACTCACATGTAGCTCATTGTTACATGGACATGGACAGTTTCTTCCCAGCTGTTATCAGGCAACTAAATATTCCTACCACAACTCGAGAATGCAGGGCTGGATTTAGAAGGTACAGGAGCCTGAAGACTGCAACAACCAGGTTCAGGAATAGCTACTTCACCTCAGCCATCAGGCTATTAAACCTGGCTCGGACAAAACTCTGATTATTAACAACCACTTTCTGTTATTTGCACTTTACCAGTTTATTTATTCATGTGTGTATATATTTATATCATGGTATATGGACACATTTATCTGTTTTGTAGTAAATGCCTACTATTTTCTGTGTGCTTAAGCAAAGCAAGAATTTAATTGTCCTATACAGGGACACATGACAATAAACTCACTTGAACTTGAACTTGAGATCGCAGAGCCCTGGGAACCCTTTGCCGAGGGCCGCCAGCGTGAATCTCCACGTAGCTCAGCCTGTGGACTTTGGGAGCCGCGGTCTCCGGTAGGAAGTGGCCGATTCGGAAGTCCAAGTCGCTGAGAATGTTCTCCTGTTCCAACGTCGGATGGTGACCCCCAAATTTCATTGTACCAATGGCCATGAGGGGGGGGGGTCCAAGAGGAGGGGGTCCGTTGGAGACGGGAAAAGGGATCATCAATGGGGGTGAGGTCTCCCTCCCATGGAAGAACGGTGTGAGGTGGAGGCGACGGAAGAAGAACTCCAAATCGCGGTGGGCACGGAACTCACTGAGGTGGGGATGGAGGGGGACAAAGGTGAGGCCTCTGCCAAGGACAGGCCGTTTGGTATCTGAGAGGGGGATGTCAGAGGGGATAGTGAACACACGGCAGGGATGGGAGTTGGGGCCAGAGGAAGGCAGGTAAGTGGACTGAGGCCGAAGCGATGTCTGGTGGAGGGGTGGTGGGTGGTCTGGGGGTAGAGGGGTAGGAGGACTGTAGTGTGGGTGGGGAAGAGCTGGGGTCACAGGGTTTGAGGGGAATGGGGAAGACCCAGTGGAACAGCCACTGAGGTTACCAGGGTTGGGGGGGCCTCGCACTAGGACCCAGTGCCGTCAAACCCAGAAGAGTGGGAATCTGCAGCGTGGAAACTTCAGGCCCGGTGCTGAGTCCAGGCTGCAGGTAAGGCGACTGCTGTCGGCTGCTGGAGGGCAGTGGAGTGGCGAGGTTTGACGGGTCCGGTGAGGCAGTGAGGGAAATAGGCCCCCCGAGATCTCGAGACCCTAAGCTTAAGCTTGTCTAGCTTATACGTAAATCCCGCCCTGCGAGAATGGTCCTGAACTACTATCTACCTCATTGGTGGCCCTGGACTATCTTTAATCGGATTTTACTGCCTTTACCTGTATTGTAATAATCATATATCGTCTTTCCGCTGACTGATTAGCATGCAACAAAAGCGTTTCACTGTACCTCGGTACACGTGATAATAAACTAAACTAAACTTGCTAAAAGTGTATAAGGGAACAGTTACACTCTGGCATTAAATCTGGGAGGTCACAGGAGGCAGCCATACAATACTTCAGGCTTCCTGGTGATCTCCTAGCTGGGAGCAAAACTCATTCTATGTTAAAAAAAACCCGCAATGGCTGCAGAATGTGACTTACAAAAAGTTGTTTGCCTTCATAGAGGGGTGGAAGATTGCAACCTTCACGTGTTCCGCCCTGTTTCTCTGGAATTCTCTGCCACAGAAGGTAGATGAGGCCAGTTCATCGGCTATATTTAAGAGGGAGTTAGATGTGGCCCTTGTGGCTAAAGGTATCAGGGGGTAATGAAGTAGAGTTTCAAAGTCTACAGAGAGATTTATGCCAGTTGGAAGAGTGGGCTGAAAGATGGCAGATGGAGTTTAATGCTGATAAGTGTGAGGTGCTACATCTTGGCAGGACAAATCAAAATAGGACGTACATGGTAAATGGTAGGGAATTGAAGAATGTAGGTGAACAGAGGGATCTCGGAATAACTGTGCACAGTTCCCTGAAAGTGGAATCTCATGTAGATAGGGTGGTAAAGAAAGCTTTTGGTGTGCTGGCCTTTATAAATCAGAGCATTGAGTATAGAAGTTGGGATGTAATGTTAAAATTGTACAAGGCATTGGTGAGGCCAATTCTGGAGTATGGTGTACAATTTTGGTCGCCTAATTATAGGAAGGATGTCAACAAAATAGAGAGAGTACAGAGGAGATTTACTAGAATGTTGCCTGGGTTTCAGCAACTAAGTTACAGAGAAAGGTTGAACAAGTTAGGGCTTTATTCTTTGGAGCGCAGAAGGTTAAGGGGGGACTTGATAGAGGTTTTTAAAATGATGAGAGGGATAGACAGAGTTGACGTGGAAAAGCTTTTCCCACTGAGAGTAGGGAAGATTCAAACAAGGGGACATGACTTGAGAATTAAGGGACTGAAGTTTAGGGGTAACATGAGGGGGAACTTCTTTACTCAGAGAGTGGTAGCTGTGTGGAATGAGCTTCCAGTGGAAGTGGTGGAGGCAGGTTCGTTTTTATCATTTAAAAATAAATTGGATAGTTATATGGATGGGAAAGGAATGGAGGGTTATGGTCTGAGCGCAGGTATATGGGACTAGGGGATATTATGTGTTCGGCACGGACTAGAAGGGTCGAGATGGCCTGTTTCCGTGCTGTAATTGTTATATGGTTATATGGTATGGAGAGAAGGCAGGTACAGGATACTGAGTTGGATGATCATATTGAATGGCAGTGCAGGCTCGAAGGGCCGAATGGCCTACTCCTGCACCTATTTTCTATGTTTCTAGGTTTCGACTAATGCAATCAACTCGACGTGCACAAACGGAAGAACAAATAGAACAAGTTGTCCAACAACTTTAGGCTGTGCACGCCACATGAAAGAAGAAGAAGCCTTCGTAGAAACACAGAAAATAAGTGCAGGAGTCAGCCATTCAGCCCTTCGAGCCAGCACTGCCATTCAATATGATCATGCCTGATCATCTAAAATCAGTGCCCCCTTTCTCCTGTTTTCTCCCCATATCCCTTGATTCTGTTAGCTCTAAGAGCTATATCTAACTCTCTCTTGAAAACATCAAGTGCATTGGCCTTCACTGCCTTCTGAGGCAGAGAATTCCACAGATTCACAACTTTCTGGGTGAAAAAGTTCTTCCTCGTCTCAGTCCTAAATGGCTTACCCCTCTGTTGCCTTCAACAAAGTAACACAGCAATCTCGGGAGAAATGCTTACTGCAATGCACCCGCTTGCTTATGTCCTGTCACCTCCAACAGGAGCCAGGAGCACAATACAGGGTGCTGGACAGGTAGCCCCAAGAGCCATTTCCCAGTGGAACTCTGCTCAGCTGGAAATCTGCAAAACTCAAGCAGGAAACTCGAACCACTTTGATACACAGTTAGAGAACTCTCTTTGATCTAATAGATCTGTTAGTTGGATGCCTCCTGGTGTGCTAAGAGAGACAAAAATGTTAATTTCCGATTACTGTCAGCTGCTATAATAAGCAGGCTGTTATTATGGGGGAGAATTGCAGTTAGAATCCATTATCTCATTGTTTACTAAGGTGCTACGACTGCTAACATTTTGGTTACATGGTTGCCTCAAAGAAATTGCTTGAAATTCAGATAATAAACATCTGTGGAACTGATGAACCATCTTCTGTGCCTCAGTCTCCTGTTCATATTTGCCGTCTTATGGATGAAATGTATTTAAGAAAGAAAAGGCTTGAATGTTGAAGGCACGGAATTAAGTTGTGGCTCTCTTCCCCGCTTTCACAGTTACTTTACACGTTTATCTTCAAGCCCTCACAAAGCAGCTCAGATGCAAAGGGCCTGATGTCCCTACTTAGACCTTAGATCATCCTTTCTCAACCTTTTTAACCTTTCGGAACCCTTGAAATAATTTTCATGTCTCAGGGAACCCCTACATAACATTTATTGTATATCTTTATTAATCTCTTTCTTTCTCTTTCATAAACATAAATATATTTTTCTGTTAATTGGTTTAAGCAAAAAATAACTTCAGTTTTTCTCAAATGCAAATAATGCAAATGCAAAAAAATGCAAATGCAAATGACAATGCAAAAAAAATTTGAAATCAAACTGCTTGTTCAAGAGACCGCTTAAGGAGGTTTTCATTCACACAAAACAATCAACTATATCTGTAAACACAGCTCCTGTCCACTGACCACTAAAGACCATTTCACACTGGCGACGTATAGACGTCACTAGATACATTCCCTATGATTTTAAATTACTTTTAAATGATATAACAGGTTGAAGACTTTATTATAATACCCAAGAATTTTCCAAGAATATGCCGTACGTGTATAATAAAATTACGAATATGAAATTAAACACAAGAATGACAAAAAAATGCATTTACATATTATTAGCCTATTTATCACTATTTCTCTCGGAACCCCTAGCGACCTCTCGCGGAACCCCAGCGTTCCGGGGAACCTCGGTTGAGAAACGCTGCCTTAGATCTTGGAGATACAGCACGGAAACGGGCCCTTCAGCCCACAGAGTCCCCACTGACCAGTGATCACCCCGTACACTAGCACTACCCTACACACTAGGGACAATTTACAATTTTTACCAAACCCAATTATCCTACCAGCCTGCACGTCTTTAGAAAACTGGAGCACCCGGGGAAAACCCACACGGTCACAGGGAGAACGTACAAACTCCGTACAGGCAGAACCGGAGGTCAGGATTGAACCCGGGTCTCTGGTGCTGTAAGGCAGCAACTCTGCCGTTGCACCACCGTGCTGCCCCTGAAGCCAATTAGCCTACTTCTTATGTCCTTCTTCAGCACCCAGAGTAAGTAATTACATAATTACCAATTGTAGAGTGATTACCATAGGGCTGGTCCATCAGGAGACATCTCCATGCGTTGGAAGGGAAGAGAAATTTCGGAGCGTTGTGGAACTTGAAAGGTCGAGGGCAAGGGTGCGGAACAATTTGAAAGTGAGGATGACAATTGGATACGTCTGGTTCATGAGCAGAGAGGTGATGTGCAAATGGGATCGGGTGCAAATAACCTCATTGATGTAGAGAACTCAGGCCAACGGTGAAATAAGGGGTGGCGTCAGGTGGAATTTCTCCAAAATGTCTCCATCACATTGCACTAACTCTTCACGTTTCACTCAAGGTTTCCATTAGACCTCAAGATTCCAGTTGAGGAATTGTGTGGGAGAAGAATATACGAATGGGACACTGAAGATCAGATGGAGCAGTGCGTACAGAGTCCATCAAAGCCCTTGAGTACTGGAATAGTTAGACTTTGACCACTCAAAAACAAAATTGGCACATGAAAGCTTTATGACATTTGACACATAACTGCCTAATCCTATCTACTGAGAAATGGGAATTCAAAGAAACAGTCTGAAGAAGGGTACCAACCCGAAACGTCGCCTATCCATGTTCTCCAGATATGCCGCTTGACCCATTGAGTTACTCCAGCACTTTGAATCTATCATCAATGAATAGTAACAGTTCCTTCTGAGAACATGAAAGTAACCAAGAATAAACTTGGGAGAGACACATGGAACTACAGATGCTGGTTTATAAAAGAAACACTGTGTTTGAGTAACTCAGTGTGTCAGGCAGCATCTCTGGAAGGCATGGATAGGTGATGTATCAGGTTTAGTTTATTATTGTCAAGAGTGTCAAGGTACAGTGAAAAGCGTTTTTGTTGCATGCTATCCAGTCAGTGGAGAGACTATACATGATTACAATCGACCATCCACAGTGTTCAGATACAGGATAAAGCAAATGATGTTTAGTGCTGTTGTAATAGAGGCTTGAAGGAGTGGAATGATTGTAATGGAGTGATTACACATCCGCTTTTGGGACCAGTACTCAGGGAGTCGCCTGGATTAGGTGTCATCTTTGCTAGGAGCTTCTAAGTATTAGTTTTAGTTTTAGAGATACAGCGCGGAAACGGGCCCTTCGGCCCATCGAGTCCGCACCGACCAACGATCCCCGCATATTAACACTACCCTATACACACTAAGGACAATTTGCACTTATAACAAGCCAATTACTCTCCAAACAAACCTGTACGTCTTTGTTGTGTAGGAGGAAACTGATGATCTCAGAGAAAACCCACGCAGGTCATGGGGAGTACGTAAAGACTCCGTACAGGCAGCATCCGCAGTCAGGATCGAACTCGGGTCTCTGGCGCTGCAGGCGCTGTAAGGCAGCAACTTTACTGCTGTGCCACTGTGCTACCCAGGACTCTTCCAAGTTACACTAAGTTAATAAACCTAACTTAGTAGAGCAGAGAATCCATGAAGATAAAACTGAAGTGTGGTCACATCTCACGGTTCATTTAATATTCTTTTTACTCCAATGGAATGAATTGCAGCTGGTTTTAAAGAAATAAAAGCACGATGAAGCAAATTAGTTTAAAAGCAATTTACATGGAAACGTTGCTCATTTAATGAGAATAGTTTCTCTCTGAAAATAATGAAATCCCCACCATTCCATTGAATTTATTACAATTAATTGAAATCCCATGTCTGGCGCTTGTTAAATTAGAAAGAAGAAAGTTAGTTCTCTTTTCTAATGACGGAACTGTGTTTGGACAGAAGAGAAATTTGTGTTTCATGTAACAAGGTTGTTCCATCTCTCAGAAGTATCTCAAGGTATTTGACATCGAAGAACTTTGAAGCATAGTGATGGTGAATGGTTGACACATGTGCTAACCATTGTAGGCAGCACATGTGAGCAATAAGGAAATAGAGAAACCTCAGAGAATAGGCTATAATAATCTGAAAAATTACATGTTCAAAATTAATGGGAATTGCCAATAAAATATGTCTTCAAATCATACTGTAGTGTTTCGAAATGATTGCTGCTGTCATCTTGTTTACTGACCGAGGAGGTTTTGCATTAGATGCATAACATAAATTCTTAACATTAATACTAAATTTATCAATTAAATAAATTATTCTATTTTGTTTACGAGTTCCTATCACTGTGGGCTGAGGGAGGACACAACTGTGTATCTCTCTTAAGTTTATCCTTGGTTACTTTCATGTTCTCAACTGTTTCTATTTATTGATGATATACACAAAATGCTGGAGTAACTCAATGGGTCAGGCGGCATCTCTGGAGAATATAGATAGGTGACGTTTCGGGTCAGAACCCTTCTCAGACTGTTGTGAGGTGGTGCGATCGGGGATAGGATGAGGTATAATGGGGGGAAGATGAATGGGATGAGAAATGTCTTAGTGTCCTTTGAGGATCACAAAGTGCTGAAGGGAACAGTTACTGTATGTGATCAACAATGTCAGCCTGGGAACAGTTAACAGAGAAGTGATCTTATAAAGGTGTTTACAAACATGAGGGGAATAGATAAGGTGAACAGACAGAGTCTTTTACACTGAGTAGGGGAATCAAAAACTAGAGGACATATGTATAAGGTGAAATGGGAACGATTTAAGAGGATCCTGAGGGGCATTTACTTTAGTCATTGGGTAGTGAATATATGAAACAAGCTACCAAAGGCTGAAATTGAGGCAGGTACAATGACAACATTTAAAATACACTTGGACAGGTACATAGATAGGAAAGGTTTAGAAGGGTATGGGCCAAACAAGGGCAAGTAGGAGTAGTTTGTAAGGAGTATTTGTGGTTGGAATGGATGAGTTTGGCCCAAGGGCTTGATTCCATGCTGTTTAACTCTATGACAAACTAGATGGTTGTTTTAGGCATCGGATTGGTGCAAACTTGTAGAAAACTGATGTTCGCAAACTTGACACCAAAGAAGCAGTCAATTTTCATCAAGCATTCTGTAATGAAGGAGTTAATCTCCAAATGGCACCACCGAGATGAATTCAATATACTTTGCATAAAACTCTTCCCTCCTTTCCCAAGCTAAACAGCAGTACCACATTGCAAAGTGTCCTAATTAGTTTCCAGATTAATTTTTAATAAATGCAGTTCTAATTGGCAACATACCTCGATTGAAATGTGTTTTGTAGCGAAATTTATCGCTTTTAGTTCAGGTCAAGATCAAATTGATCATATGTGTCTTAAGTGATAATTAACTCTTTAATTTGCAATGTTTGATATCAGGTAAATTTGAAATCGACAGAAAATTTAAACAAGAGCTAAATTCTCCAAGGACAATGTGCGAGGAAGAATTTCTTAACAACTCAAAAAAAAAACAAGACAATTTTTCTTTCTGTTTGCCTCCGTGTTGCATTAATCTGCTCTTTTCTATTTCGCTGCCTGTGTAAATTAGTCTTTGTGCTTATCTAAATTAGTATGCGGCTGTGTGTGTGTGTTTGTGTTTATGTGTGGGAGTAGGTGTGTGTCCCTCCAAATCGTTCCTTCTCTGTGTTTCTTTTTCTCATGCTGCTAAACTAATTTTTTATATTCAAAATAAAAATTGCTGTTCGAGTGGATAGATGTTCACTCACGTTGACTTATGGTGGCTGCAGATGAAGCTGCCATCGTACTGAAAATAATTAAGCTCAGGAGAATTTACAAGTAAGATCTTTATTTAAAGCTGATTGTTTCAAACTATGTACATTTCATGTGTGAAAAGCCTAACTTGAGATAGCGAAAGGATATTGACTGGTTGAGATTGTGAAGGTGCAGATGTTTTTCAAAGTGAAGCCTTTCCTGTAGCGTTAAACAATTCATTAGAGGCACACAGTCGTACTGAATGGAAACAGGAGCAGCGGTTAGGAGACACGGTGGCGCAGTGGTAGAGTTGTTGCCTCACAACGCTTACAGCGCCAGAGACGCAGGTTCGATCCTGAGTATGGGTGCTGTGTGTACAGAGTTTGTACATTCTCCCTGTGACCATGTGGGGTTTTGACCAATTTCTCTCCTGGGATGAATAAAGTTCTATTGTATCGTATCGTATTGTAGGTACTTTGGTCCAACTCGTCCATGCTGACTAACATTGATTGATTGATTGATTGAAAGATACAGCAGGGAAATATGCCCTTCGTCCCACTGAGTCCACACAGACTATCCATCACCCGTTCACGCACTCGTTCTAAGTTATCCTGCTTCTGTATCCACTCCCTACACACTCGGGGCAATTATCCTACAATCCTGCACATCTTTGGGATGGGAGATTAAACCTGGAGGAAACACACACGGTCATCATGAGAACGTGCAAGCCCTACACAGACAGCGCCCAAGGACAGGATTGAACCTGGCTCTGTGAGGCAGCGGCTCTACCAGCTGAACCACTATGCCTCCCTAAATAAGATAACATTTTCATTTGTGATAGGGTCAGAGGGATCGATTGGCTCACGGAACCAACTGATGTGAAAAAAAACTTTTCGCCCATGATCTGGAATTCACTCCCTGTGAAAGCAAACCAAGAAAAGTCCCGGCTCAAAACATCACCCGTCTACTCTCTCCAGAGATGCTGCCTGACCTGCTGTGTTACTCCAGTATTTTGTATCTATCTTCAAAACCAAACTAATTGTTGGTTTTCAAAAAGGTACTAAGTGATGGGAAGTTAATAATTGCCACGTTTTCAGAGAAAAAACCAATGACAGAGCTCGTACAAAAACCAGCATTAATGTTTAATGTTTTAAGTGTCATTCCTAACTGTCTCTGTATGTCATGTTGTCACTTGTGGGCGGAGCACCAAGGCAAATTCCTTGTATGTGAATACTTGGCCAATAAACTTATTCATTCATTCATTAGGTTGATGGGCTGAATGGCTTTCTTCTAAGCTATAATGATTCTATTATTCAGAAATGTTCTAGCCATTAATTCTACGATATCGTAGAAAACAATTTTTGAAGGAATTTAAACAATAATGAATCCTTTGGCTTTTATTCCATGACAACTACACATGACTAGCTGTTAACACGTTTAGCCGGTCGAATATTCCAGTTAATGATGCGTCTGTGTTGGTAACAAGGCGTGGAAGTGCGTTCCACAGTCACTACAGTCCACTGGACTCCAGCAGGCTGCCACAAACAGTTAGCCGCAGTAAGATTGGTACCACTGGTCGGATTCAGTCCATTTGACAGTCAGATTCTATGATTACACTGCAACAATCTATTTGTCACACATGTTTAGACAGAACTGGGAACTAATGTCCATTTAATGGGCTCAGACTAATGGTGCCAAGGGAGCTCAATTTGATGTAAAAGGAGGAAGGTGTGTGAAATGAAGCCATTGCTGGAGTTGGTAGTTCCAGAGTAGTTAAGAATGTGGGTGGCACGGTGGCGCGGCAGTACAGTTGCTGCCTTACAGCGCCAGAGACCCGAGTTCAATCCTGACCACGGGTGCTGCCTCTACGGAGTTTGTACGTTCTCCCCGTGACTGCATGGGTTTCCTCTGGGTGCTCCGGTTTACTCCCACACTCCAAAGACAGGTTTGCAGGTTTGTTGGCTTTGGTAAATTGGCTCTAGAGTGTAGTGCATGCTAGGGTAACAGTGATCGCTAGTCGGCACGGACGTGGTGGGCCGAAGGGCCTGTTTCCGCGGTGTATCCCAAAACTAATCTGAAATCCAAACGTGGATTCAGGCAGTAAACAGAAACCTTTCCCAAGATCACGGCTAATTTATATTTGGAGTCGCTGCTCTAACTAAAGGTTTAGGTTTATTAATGTCACATGAACCGAGGTACAGTGAAAAGCTTTGTTTAGGATGCTATCCTATCCAATCAATTAGTATATATAAATGCAAACAACTCAAATTTAAGTACAATAAGAAGAGGAAAGGAAATTAGTTTAATTTGGCATCATGTCCAGCACAGACATAGATTGATTGATTGAATTGATTGAAAGATACAACGTAGATATAGGCCCTTTGGCCCACTGTGTCTACGCCGACCATTGTTCACCTGTTCACACTAGTTCCATGTCATCTCACTTTCACATCCACCCCCTGCACACTAGAGACAATTTACAGAGGTTCAATTAACCTACAAACTCGCACGTCTTGGGAAGGTGGGAGAAAACCGGAGCACCCGGAGGAAACCCACGTGGTCACAGGGAGAACGTGCAAACTCCACACAAATAGCACCCAAGGTCAGGATCAAACCTGAATCTCTGTTGCTATGAAGCAGCGGCTCGGCCAACGCGCCAACGCGCCGCCCCTAATTTTCCATGAGTAGCTACTGTTGCTGCACTTGTACAAAGACTGGAATCAGAAACATCTCAGCCAAGACTCCAATCAGTCCTTTTGCGGCACGTCGGGGCTTTTTGAAGCAACTGAATATATTCCCACTGAGTGTCAGCCACAGTGGAAGTTTTTTGTTGATTTTGTCAGGACCTACAGTACTTCATCTTGCAAGCAAACCATGAACACACACACACTTCTACAATTGAGGAGCAGTCTCCTCAGTGGATTAATATTATGGCTGAAGATAGACACAAAGTGCTGGAGTAACTCAGTGGAGTTACTCTTTGAGCATCTCTGGAGAGAAGGAATGGGTGACATTTCAGGTCGAGACCCTTCTTCAGACAGAGTCCGGGGAGAGGGAAACCGGAGATATGGAGGGGTGCAAAGAACATGGAAGGTGTGAAAAGGACAGATCAAAGTAGATGATGATGAAGGAAATGTACAATCTTTCATGGTTGGATGTAGCAATGTTACAAAATTTTGAGATTTAAAAAATCAAGTCTGCAATTTATCCCATCAGATAAAGCATAGAAAGAAGTTTAATTTGACACCTAATTCACTTTCATATCTTCAGTATTTAAAAAAGTTATGGCCATTTTCATACTCGGAAATTAGCATCTTGTTCCCTATTGCTTTTCCATTGACTTAACACAAAAGCTGTGATCGAGGACTGTCAAAAGCCCATAACTTTCTTAAAAATTAAGAGAACTGAATGAAAATTTCAGTTATTGTAGATTGAAGCATTCTGAAACAAATATACAAAAATCTTACTTGGATGACCTGAAATTAAAGCATATAATTAGTTAGTTGCCTAATTGTAACTAATTACAAAATTTAATTACTAGATCTAAACATCTATCCATTTCTTAAGAAAAGGTTAACATTTTTAAATAGCCTAAGTGTCCAAATAACAGTCACACAAGAATTCACGATATAACATGATTTTTAAATCTCATTGTCATGAATTTATAGGCCAAATGGAAGGAATTTAATGTTTGATTCCCGTAAATTAATGGCCATTTAAATCAGCTTGCGAGTGGGTTTTTGTGGAACGCGATCGATTGGAACGTTGCGGTTGCAGTGAATTTAAACCCCATATGGGCAGGAAAAACACTGCTTGTTCGTATGGGGCCAAAATCACATTTTCGCCAAGGAAATGTTGATTAAAGTCATCCTAAGATGCAAGTTTATATGTAAAATTTACGACTTACATTATGTTTTGTCCCCTACGTCAGATCCGTCCCGTTGACGGCGTTGACAGCGTCAGAAGTCGCTTTTTAATTTTACTCCAGCGATTAAATAGTCCCGCGATTTAAAAAAATAACTTACGAGAAGGAAAGTCGGAACGATTATTCTGCAGCAGCTGGCAGGCCGAGTAAATATATCTCGGAAAAGGCAGGATAAAACGGCATTTTAATCCCGCCCCCCCCTCAACGGCGCCAAAGTCGCGCACACGGCCAGTGGCAGAACTGCAGCGCCGCTGAAGTTAAGTATCGTAACATACCTATTGGATGAGGGGAAGATGACAATGAGGCATACAAACCGTAAAGCTAATCAGGACGTCAGTGGAACTAGACTGTAAACACAGCTACTCAGCCCTAGTAAAACTCGCAGTCCATTGGTATTCAAGAATCTATTTACCACTGTTTAGAGCCCCTTAAATACCAGAGAGTTCCAGATGACCCTCTAATGTCCCTGTTCCACATAGGTGATTTTTTAAGCAACTACAGGTGACTAGGCTGTCGCCACATGGTCGCCGGGGTGTCGCCTGTATGGTTCTGAGTCGTCTCCTCAGTCGCCGAAAGAATTGTAGCGTTCTTCTGGTCGCTGCTGGATACTGAAATGTTCAAAAAATTTCGATGACAGTCAGCGACAGTTGGCTTGACACCAATGAGCATAGCTTGGCTTCTCCTGACATAGGTGCTGTCGTAGGTTGTCGCCCGGATGATGCATGCTGTTGCCAGGATGACGTAGATTGTCGGCAGGTGACGTAGGTTGTCGCCGGTGCTGACTTCAGTGAATTCCATTGGCGACTACCTATGTCAACCTCCGTCAGGCTGCGGCAAGCTACCGACAACCGGCGACCGATTAGGACATCCACCTACGACCACACTCACAACAACCTACGTCCACCTGCGACAAGGTAAAACAATTCAGTTGCTAGTACCCGGCAACAGATACCAGCGACTGAATCGTCTTACCTTGTTGTGGGTGAACTTAGGTTGTCGTAGGTGTGGTCATAGGTGGACGTCCTAATGGGTCGCTGGTTGTCGGTAGTTTGCTGTAGCTTGACGTCGACTAGGTGGTAGGTTGTTTGTAGACATTGTCGTAGACATTGTCGTAGGGGGGTTCAGTCACCATTTTTTCGGCGACCTGCTACGATTATGACAGTTGCTGAAAAAAATCGCCTAAGTGGACCAGGCCCTTAAGAGGAGAAAATACATTGTTTCTACTCTGTCTTAACTGGGCAACGCATACAGGTTCACTGCTGCGGCCACTGTTATTCCAACACCCCCTTTAATTCAGAAATAATTACGAGGGCGCACATGAAACCCCCCCCCCCCCCCCCCCCCGGAAGTCCCCCCAAATATGTGGCGCCCAGGCTGGGTGAGGCGACCGATCTGGACCTCATCGGGACTTCCGTGGCCGATTGGCGGGACAAATTTTCCTCCTGCGGCCGGGCCTCTGGAACTCTGGCCCATCCAGAGCTGGCCGATCCACTCCCATAGCTGACTTCCGTGGCCAACTTTGCCCCTGGAGGCCGGCAAAACGGATAATACGACAAGGATTTGGAACCAAGGGTTCTGCAAAATTAGTGGTGGATCTGTATTTTAAACCAATAACCCGTGGTGCTAGATCTTCTCCCAGATGAGGAAACTCTTCCTATCCACCCAGTCAAGTTTCTCAGCATCTCTAATGGGGCCTACCTAGGACTCCGACAACATGGTTAGTTTAAGTCAAGAGGGTTTAATTACCATATATTCTGGCAATGGAAAAATGACATTTCGACCATCCTCCAAATCTACCCTGCTGCTCCAGCTCAATGTTTTTAATGTGATCCAACACATGACCTCGGCTGCTGCCTGTGTGGAGTTTGCATGTTCTCCCTGGATTTCATCCATGTGCGTCGGTTTCGTCCGACATCCCAAAGACGTGCGGGTTTGTAGGTTAATTGGCCCTCTGTAAATTGCCGCTAGTGTGTAGGGAGTGGATGAGAAAGTGGGCTAACATAGAACTGGCGTGAACGGGTGATCGATGGTGGGCGTGGACTCGGTAGGCCGAAGTTCCTGTTTCCATGCTGTATCTCTAAACAAACAAGAGCTAAACATGTCCAAAAGTCGACTTTTATTATCAATTTGTGGAAGGCTCCCTGGAAATACCATATCAGATCTGAATTTGATCCTGACTACAAGTGCTGCCTGTATGGAGTTCGCACAATCTCCTTATGGCTGTGTGAATTTACTCCGGGTGCTCTGGTCTCCTCCTACTTCCCAAAGAACATACTAAGTGTTCATACATTAATTGGCCATTGTAAATTGCCCCTAGTGTGTAGGGAGTGGATGGGAAAGTAGGACAACGTTTGCCTCCTGAGAAGATGCGGGGATCGTTGGTCGGCGCGGACCCGGTGGGCCGAAGGGCCTGTTTCCGCGCTGTATCTCTTTCTCTAAAGAAAAAAGATATTAGATATTCAGGGAACGAGAATGTAAGACATCTTGAAGATAGACACAAAAAGCTGCAGTAACTCAGTGGGACAGGCAGCATCTCTGGAGAGAAGGAATGGGTGACGTTTCCGGTCGAGACCCTCCTTCAGATTCAGACTCTCGACCTGAAAGGGCATAACTTTTTGTGTCTATCATCGGTTTAAACCAGCATCTGCAGTTCCTTCCAACACACATGAGACTTCTCCTTTGGTGAGGAAGCACCGTCAGGCTAGCTCAATCCTCCTTCATTTCCATGAGATGATTCGATGTGTAATGCCGAGTTCAAAGAATAAAAGGCTTTTCAGTGGCAGCTAGTCACTGGGGAAAGGGTAGTCCATGTACGCGTTTTATTCAAGCCGTGCTGATCTCTGTGACATTTAATTCCCGGTAATGCTTTCCTATTTATGTGCGATTCAGTGATAATTGATTGAAGCCAACCTCATTTTCAAGCGGCTGACCTCGGGGACATTCTGTCAGGCTGCATGCGGCCTCCGTGAGGACATTAAGATGTGACTGGGAGCATCAGCTGACCCTGAGGTGTTGATGTCCATGGCGTTTCATCTTCGGCTGACACGTCGCGTCGGAATCAAAAGGAGCTGCTGCTTTGAACTTCTTCCTCTCTTGTTCCGCCCATTGTAAAAATACAATGAATATCAGATCGTGGCTCAAACGCGACGCGAGGATTTGCCCTCGTGGACTGCATTGCCAGCTTCGTGACAGGGTCAGACCAACTTGTGTGAAGCCAACTGTTGTCCACTTGGATAGCAGTGGACACCAGTCGTACATCTCATCATCAGAAACGTAAGGCGACAAGTCGGATGAAAATAAAATCTATTTCCTCCTCGTGAATCATAAATAGTTTAGTTTTAGTTTAGTTTATTCATTGTCACGTGTACCGAGGTACAGTGAAAAGCTTTTTGTTGCGTGTTAATCAGTCAGTGGAATTCAATAACAAGATTACAATCGGACCATTCGCAGTGTACAGATACATGATGAAGGGAATAACGTGAATAATTTTTAGTGCAAGATAAAGCCAGTAAAGTCCGATCAAAGATAGCCTGAGGGTTTCCAATGAGGTGGATTGTAGTTCAGGACTCTTCTCTAGTTGTGGTAGGATGGTTCAGTTGCCTGATAATAGCTACGGAAGAAACTGACCTTGAATCTGGTGGTGTGCGTTTTCACATCTATATCTTTCGCCTGATGGGGGAGGGGGGAGGGGGGAGTGGCCAGGGTGTGACTTGTCCTTGATTATGCTGCTGGAATTGTTCACATATTCTGTTGTGCTGCAGCAAGTAAGAATTTCATTGTTCTATCTGGGACATATGACAATATAACATTCTTGACTCTTGACTGTTGGCCTTGCCGAGGCAGGGTGTGGTATAAACGACATCGATGGAAGGGAGGTTGATTTGTGTGACGGTCTGGGCTGCATCCACAATTCTCTGCAGTCTTGAATGGAACTTTTCCAAACCATGCTGTGATGCATTCCGGTAAAATGTTTTCTAAATATGTATTTTCTCAATTCACTTTAGTTTTCATCCATTCTCATCTAACAAGGACGGAGCCAGCGGGTCGTGGTGAGCAAAGGCCCGCCCGTGGTCACGGCGAGCCTGGCTCGCTGCCGTGAAGAAGAGCCCGGTGGACCGCTGCCTGCAGGGGGGAAAGCTTGGAAGCCATCGAGCTCGGCTTTGAAGACCAGAGAGTCGAAGAATAGGGAGCCGCTGGTGACGACAGACGCGAGGAGTGGGCCGGTAGGAGAGGGAGCGGGTATTGCCTCCAGCACCTTCAATGCTGGCTGCAGGAGGCGACTCCGGGACACAGAGGCGGTCGGGTGAGCGATGGGACGTTGGTTCGCGGGCCGATCCGGTCAAGGACGATGGAGGAGACCTTGCAGCAGCCTGTGGCTTACCTGGGCTTACCTGGGCTTACCTGGGCTTACCTGGATCAGGGGCATTCCAGTACATTCAGCATGTGGACCAGATGCAGACATTAGAATTTGGACTCTTTCTTTTGTAAACGGTGCCAAAATATGGCAACTTGTGCATGTATGCGCTATGCAAAAAGAAATGCACCGTACAATCCATACATGACAATCCACAACAATTGAATTAATTGAACCATTGAATTCTCACTTTCCCTTCTCACTATTCTGTGCCTCCCCCCCACCTCAGTCCTTCCCTCTGGCATAACATTTCGCTCCTTTCTCACTTTACCTATCACCATTTTCCCTTCTAGCCTTTGTCACCGATTCCATCCATCTGCTAATCAACCCTCCTCCCCTTCGCCTGTATCCACCTATCACTCGCAGGCCTGTCTGAAGAAGTGTCCTGGCCTTGAAATGTCTTCCTTCCATCCCCTCCACAGATGCTGCCTGACCCGCTGAGTTCCTCCAGAGCTTTGTCTTTTGCTTGATTCCAGCATCTGCAGTTCCTCGAGTCTCCAGAATACTTTAATTCTTCTTTCATTCGATATCGTTCCATCTCTTTAATAACTTTTGCACAACATCTTTTTAATTCCATTGCCTTTACCATGCCTCTAATTTTGCCCCAGTGTTCTATCCCTTTAAGCCCTGGATATCACCTGCCTTACCTTGTCTTTATATATCTAATTGAATCATATTCTTTCATCTTCCCATTTTCCTCCATTGATTCTTCCGTCTCAGAGATGTTATTTTTTTAGACGTCCATTGTTCCACACTGCAGAACACGTATGGGAATTAGTTTTGGTTGATTTCATTGATTTCTTGTCTGTTTTTTTTGTTTTATTTTTCACCCCTTTCTTTGACAATACAGAAATATTATACCGGACCCCGTGCAATATAATCTAAATACCAAAAGATTATCAACTTGCTCTTTGATAACAGATCGGGCAGCATCTTTGGAGAACATAGATCGACGATGTTTCGGGTCAGGGACTTCCTCGGACTGATCACAGGGGCAAGGGAAAAGAAAGCTGGAAAAATGGGATAGGCAGGACAAAGGTTGGCAGGTAATGGGTGAACACAGGTGAAGTGGGCGGTTGACAGGTGGATGGTTGCAACAAAGGCCAGAGATTAAAACAAAAGGTGTGAAGCAGAAGGGTTGAAGCGTTGTGAATTGTGAAGCCAGAGGAAGGAATGTGAATGGAAAGGGCGGGGGAGGGAGGAAATAGGTGCAAGTTCAGGTGGGGCATAGAAGAGGGGGGTAGGTGGGGGGGAGGGGATAGACAGGTGATGTTTCAGATTTGAAGAAGGATCCCGACTTAAAACATCAGGTGGCGCAGCGGTAGAGTTGCTGCCTTTCAGCGCTTGCAGCTCCATACGATTCCGACTACGGGTGCTGCCTGTATGGAGTTTGTACGTTCTCCCCATGACCGCGTGGGTTTTCTCCGAGATCTTCGGTTTCCTCCTACACGCCAAAGACGTACGGGTTTGTAGGTTAATTGGCTCGGTATAAATGTAAATTGTCCCTAGTATGTGTAGGGTAGCGATATTGTGCGGGGATCGCTGGTCAGCGTGGACTCTGTGGGCCGAAGGGCCTGTTTCCGCGCTGTATCTCTAAACTAAACTAATCACCTTGCCCATTCCCTCCACGGATGCTGCCCGACCCACTGAGTTCCTCCAGCACTGAGTGTTTTTTTTGTGAACTGTTTATTTTTTCCCCAGAAGCTCCGGAAGGGTTAATGTTTTTGGAATGTGGCAGGGTGCTCGAGAGCTTTGATGTGTAAGGCAGTCACAGCTTGAGATGGCATTTCAACCACCGGTAGTTAAGTGGCTCTAAACAGACCAGGCTGAATATATATCATTGCACCCTGGGGGTGGGAGAGGGAGAGAAACTATTTACATTGTAATTATCACTTAATTAGGCCAATTAGATCCTGGAAACTATGACTGCGTCAAACCCCCTAAAGTGTGTTTAGTGAGGTGGCCAGGTTACAGGTCGGTGCATCAGTTGTTCCTGCCTGTTGGCAGTGATTCACCCTTGCACCCATTACACCAGGCATAGGGAGAGATGTCCTTGACCCACAACAAAGGGTGCACAGTAATGGGAATGGAATTAAATGTGTCCTCATACCTCCTCCCTCGACTCCACTCAGGGACCCCGACAGTCGTTTCAGGTGAGGCAGAGGTTCACTTGCACCTCCTCCAGCCTCATCTACTGTATCTTAGTTTAGTTTAGTTTGGTTTTGAGATACCGCGTGAAAACAGTTCCCTCGGCCCACCGAGTCTGCACCGACAAGCGATCTGCGCACACTAACACTATCCAACACACAATGGGGACAATTTAAGATTATGCGAAGCCAATCAATCTACCAACCT
Organism: Amblyraja radiata; assembly: GCF_010909765.2. NCBI lineage: Eukaryota > Metazoa > Chordata > Chondrichthyes > Rajiformes > Rajidae > Amblyraja > Amblyraja radiata. The sequence goes on along the minus strand of NC_045980.1, from coordinate 20,041,531 downwards.
GTGAAGGAATGAACTGCAGATGTTGGTTTAAACCGAAGGTAGATCCAAAAAGCTGGAGTAACTCAGCAGGACAGGCTGCATCTCTGGAGAAAAGGAATGGGCGACGGTTCGGGTTGAGACTCTTCTTCAAACGGAGAAGGGTCTCGACCTGAGAAAACACTTTAATTCTTCTTCCCATTCCTACACAGACCTCGGTCTCCTCCATTGGCAGAGTGAGGCTTAACGCAAATTGGAGGAACAGGACCTCATATTTCGCTTGGGCAGCTTACAGCCCAGTGGTATGAATATTGATTTCTCTCACCAGGTAGCCCCGGCATTCCCTCTCTCTATCCCTACCCAACCAGGGTGGCCACAGCCTGGTGATATAAATCTCCCTTCCACATATCTCTAGTCTCCCTCTCCGCTGACTCCATGCCTGAAGGAGTGTCTCGACCCGAAACGTCACTCGTTCCCTCTCTCCAGAGACGCTGCCTGTCCCGCTGAGTTACTCCAGCATTTTGTGCCACATCAATATCGTCCCTGCACTCTCCTTTTGAACGGAAAGTAAGTTGCGAATAATTTTTTGGCTGAGAGTCAGAGCAGTATTCGGGGACTGCTGAACAGCCAGGGGAGCTGACTTTATTCCACACTCTGGTATTGCTCTCTTTCCACTACCTGCTTGTGGCTTCATTGTACTTGAGTATAGTATGAGTTGACTGGATAACACACAAACATAGCTTCCCACTGTACCTCAGTACACATGACCACGATGAACCCATGCCTATATCAATACTGTAGATGTTGAAGTCCATAGTTAATTTTCTATTGGGTATCTTCACAGCACAATCTTGACAACACATGGTTAATGGGTGACCTGAGATCCACATCTGCTGCATGTGCGTGAGAAGGAACTGCAGATGCTGGTTTACACCAAAGGTAGACACAAAATGCTGGAGTAACTCAGCAGGAGAGGTAGCATCTCTGGAGAAAAGGAATAATGACGTTTTGAGTCGGACCCCTTCTTCAGACTAAAGCCTGAGTCTGAAGAAGGGTTCTGGGCTGAAACTTTCACAAGTTCACAAGTTCACAAGTTATAGGAGTAGAATTAGGCCATTCGGCCCATTGAGTCTACTCCGCCATTCAGTCATGGCTGATCTCTGCCACTTCATCCCATTTCCCTGCCTTCTCCCCATCACCCTTGACACCCGTTCTAACAAGAACCTGTCTCTCTCTGTCTTAAAAATATCCACTGACAGTCTCCATAGCCCTCTGTGGCGATGAGTTCCACAGATTAACTACCCTCTGACTAAAGATGTACCTCCTCACCTCCTTTTTAAAAGAGCGCCCTTTACTTCTGAGGCTATGACCTCTGGTCCTAGACTCTCCCACTAGTGGAAACATCCTTTCCACATCCACTCTATCTACAGTGTGCCTTACATTATTCTGTAAGTTTCAATGTGGTCCTCCCTCACCTGCAAGTGATCAAGACCTGGGATCATGTCAATGTTATTTGAATCTTCTCTATTCCAGGGCTTCCCATTGCAGTGTTCAGCGAAGAGTAGTTGATTTTGTTCAGGGACTAACATGGAGACTGCATTTTGTCTGTCCCAGCACTCAATGGAACGCAGCGTGTCTTAGAAGCAAGGAACGAAAGCCTGCGTTGTTCACTTTGCTTTGTGTGCAAGCGTTGGAGCGAGATGTAACGGAGGTGACAGTGGGCAATGCAAGGCCGCTGGGATTTTAGTAAAACAATGAACTTTGTGCAGACTTGGTCGTTAAAGCTTGTTTACATCGAGCAGCACCGGAGAAACTGTCAGACATAATCCTTCATAGAGAAATCACCACAGTCTCAGTCAGTCCACTACCATCTTCCACACGTCACAGCAGCATGTTTAGTTTAAAGATAGCGCATGGAAACAGGCCCTTCGGCCCACCAAGTCCATGCTGACCATCGATCACCCGTTTACACTAGTTCTTGTTGTCCCACTCTCTCATCCATTCCCCTACACACTAGGGACGTTTTATAGAGGGCCAATTAACCTACATCCCGCGTGTCTTTGGGATGTGGGAGGAAACCGGAGCACCTAGAGCAGGAGTGTGAAACTCATTTTTGGTCACGGGCCGGATTGGGCTAAATACGACTTCATGCGGGCCGGATCAGTTGTGCACGCGCTAATGCTCACGTGCAAACGCTCACGGGCGAACGCTCACGTGTTTGCCTCCACAGCTTTTTCAACCTTCTCGCATGTGTCTCAGTCTCTGCTATAACTACAAAGTGTTTCACTTTACAAATGTTGTTTCTTATGAAGAAGATTGCCTGGCAAGCATTACTTTAATGATAGGTATTAACTTACAGTCGTAGGCTACAAGAAAGTTGTGAAGAGAGAGAGAAAAAAGATGCTATGTTTTGCACTCGCACTATACTGTTTGCTAACAAAGCTGTCTTTTTAACTTCAAGATAGATACAAAATGGTGGACCAGTTTCCACACTGTATCTCCAAAGTCCTCTGTACCTTTCCTACCCATGTTCTCGTCCAAATGTCTTTTAATCTCCCCTTGCTGCAGAATATCGGACTCTTTCCCCTCTCTCAGGTACCTTCTCCTTTGCCAACAGGTTAAGAGTTTCCACTATCTACTGCCTGGAGTGAATGGACTCCTCACTGATGCCAGTACACAGGGAGGGAACAACCCCAGCATGTAATTAGTTTGAGGCTGTATTCCGTGGCAAAGGTCACAGATGTGAGAGAGTATACCCGTGGTGAAATGAGATTTTTTTTTCTCCTCTCGGAGTAAGTCATCAGCTTCAAAAATTGCTTCTTCCCAACCTCAGGCATTATCCACGCCTCTTAATCTCTTGTCCACGGTATCTGCTGAGGTCTCTCGGGATCAATGTAAACTCTCGACACAAGTTTACAGTCATCCTCCCCTGTGGCTCTGTGGGGAGGGGGTGGTCCTCTGAGATGCCTCTCCATTAGTAGCAGCCGGGAAAGTTTAGGAAGGGCTGGGGATGATATTACCGAGCACATTGATTTCACCTCTTGCAATTGTATTATGATACATGGTCACACTGGGCTCGCTGATACCTTACCCATCAACAGCTGACACTGATCTACAAGGGTCAGCATCTGTCGACTTCCATTCAGAGCTGATCACTTTCCTCAATGTGCTTGTTTTCCTTTTATGTCCCCCCTCTGGGAAAGCTCTCTGCTGTTAACCCTCCACTGACCACCCTGGCATTTGTTACAGCTACATGGATTCTGGCAGCTCACTTTGCCTCGCTGCACTGGTGGCTAATACTGATGAGAACCTGCCCTCTTGTTGAGCTTGTTCTCTATCTGAACCATGGCACCAGAACCATAGCACCCTGTAGAACAGTTTAGCTTAGTTTAGTTTTGTTTGGTTTAGTTTAGTTTGGTTTAGTTTGGTTTAGTTTAGTTTAATCCAGTTTTGTTTACTTTACTGTACTTTAGGTTGTTTAGGTTAGCCTAGCTAATTTCTGTTTAGTTTAGTTTATTGTGGTCTAGTTTAATTTAGTTTAGTTTATTTTGCTTTAGTTTAGTTTAGCTTAGTTTGGCTTAGATTAGGTTGGTTTACTTTGGTTTAATTCAGTCTAGTCTAGTTCAGTTTATTTTGATTAATTTACTTATTTCAGTTGAGTTTTCTTTATTTTGATTCAGTTTATTTATTTGATTGAGTTTAGTTTAGCTTAGTTTAGTTTAGTTTAATATAGTTCAGTTTAATTCATTTAGTATAGCTTGATCCAAGATGGCTCCAGAGCATGGCAACTCTTTGCCTTCTTGTCCCAGGAGGGGATCAGCGATCATCCATTCTAATCACTCCACTTTTTTAAATCATTATTTCATCTGCAGAATATCCTACACTTACGTCAAAGGTGACGTCACCTGTCCTTTTCCTCCAGAGGTGCTGTCTGACCCGCTGAGTTACTCCAGCATTTTTTGTCTATCTTTGGTATAAACCTGTAAATACAGTTCCTTTCTTATTAAACTTTGGTTTAGTTTAGTTTAGTTTATTATTGTCACCAGTACAGAGATGCAGTGAACAGCTTGCTCTGCATGCTATCCAGTTAAAGCATACCAGACAAGAGTAGAGTAGTACCCTCCTCTGGAACAGCACGCCATGTTCCAATGCCATCTTCCAACGTGTGTCAATCTGGGAGCAAAACGAGTGATGGCGAGTTAAGGCCAAGCAAAGGTAATTTTGCCCAATTATTTCATTAAACTAGCATGGAAACTCCCAACCACTGGGAAACCTCCCCAGGCAGGTCGTTGAGCCTGTCGATGTGTGTGGTAAACAGAGAAATACAGAATTCAATGAGACTCACCGGGGACTGGGCTGCTATTGGAAAGCATCCTTTGGTTAAAAAATGGAGCTGCCAGATCTCCGAGGAGAAAAAGAGGGAGAAAACAATCACGCTTTCTTCTCAGAGCACAATACGTCCGTTCCTGCCAGCCCCAAGTGAGCGTTATGTGTAGAATGAAGGTAATGAGAAATGAACCACTTTTATTGGATATCCAAGAGATTTTCTTCATTGATTTTTATGGTCAGAAATGGATTTCACTGGAACTGTGCTCAGTACTTAGTCAGCTCCCCTGAGGAGGTTCGATAAATCTGGCTGGGTCTGCCACATTACAGGTCACAGAATCAAAGGAATATCAGCACAGAAATGCATTATTCAGCCCATTGCATCCGCAATCGTTCGTGGTCTCTGTTTCCTGGCTTGCTGCACTGTAACTTTTGGATCGGACGTGTTGTGGGCTAGAGTCCCTGAAACAATGTGGGTTTGTGTTAATGCTCTGCTCTGGTCTTAGGGAGCTCTGCACCTTCAGAGGTGCACAACCTTCCAGATAGAGTCATGGACTGATACAGCACGGAAACAGGCCCTTTGGCCCAACTCATCCATGCAGACCAAGATGTTTCATTTGACTGCATCTGGTCCATATCCTTCTAAAACTTTCCGTTCCACGTACCTATCCAAATGTCCCTAAAATGTTGTTCCTGTCTCAACCACTTCCTCTGGCAGCTCGGTCCATATACCCTTTGTCTTCTGTGTGCAAAAGTTGTCCCTCATGTTCCTATTGAATCTTTCCCCTCTTAACTTAAATCCTGATTCTCCTACTCTGTGCAAAAGACTCTCAGCATTCACTCTATCTATCCCCCTATAATTTTACACACCTTTGTTTTGATTGGGATCCTTCCTCATCTCTGATGAAGGGTCCCAACCCAAAACGTCATCAGTCTATTCCCTCCTTAGATGCTGCCTGACACCTCGGACTTCATCCAGCACTTTGGTAGTTGGTTATGAAGTGCCCTCACGTCTTCAATGCTTCTTAAATGCCCTGATTAATTTCATTCTAGTATTCCGTGCTATATTCTGATGGTTTTTCATTTGGGGGAAAAAAAATCCAAATGTACTTTTCAGTTCAAAATTCCACAAATCTGAAGTAAAATTAGAAAGTATTCAACAAATCAGCCACCATCTGTGGTGATGGAAAGAAACCGAGTTGACAAAAAATGTTACCTCACCTTTCCAGCCCATCGCAGACTTAAGATTCTATCCTCCTCCTTCTCTGCAGTTTAAAATCTGGACTGTCTCCGATATATTCCAATTTTCATCTTTGAGATATTAACAGATATTTCTCCTTCAGTTACCATCTGACCTACTGACCATTTCCGGTATTCCCTGTTTTACTTTGTACTTGTTTTTACTGATTCACCGTGAAGCGAAAATAGCAACATTTTCCTTCACAAAGTCGTTCAAAGTTTTGAACACTTGCATGAAATGCCTTTAACCTTCTCTGTTCTAGTGAATACAGTTCTAACCTTTCAAGTCTCCCTTTATAAGGATATACTCTTCTCTCTGACATTGTCTTAGCCACGGGCTCATAATGATTCAAGGACATTTCTTTACTTTTATCTTTTTCTCACCATGTATAAATCCCAGAAATTGATGACATTTTCATGACGAATCAGTCTTCACTCCCACTTCTAACGATCCACGCAGCTGAACATCAAAATCTCTCTGTTCTTCTGCATCTTTCAGAATCTCAGCCATATTTCACTATCTTTGATCCATTTCCCCAAGTTCCCACCTCACCTCCCTTCTTGTCTGGTTGCATTCATCACCGTATTTCCCTGAGCTTACAACCTCTCCGTTTGCAGTCTACAAACTTTCTTCCTCTCCAAAAGGCTGCCCTCTTTAATTTGGCAAAATCGACGTCAATGTTACTTAGAGGAGAGTGATCCCACACTGAAGCATCTCAAGAACCTGAAAATCATTTGTGTGTTCTCTATCTCTCAGATGGGGCACCTTGATCGGCGTGGACCAGTTGGGCCAAAGGGGCTGTTTCCATGCTGTACATTCTATGGCTGACTTCTATGCTTCAACTAACCATCCATCCAAGTGCTTAGAACATGCTTTAAGACCACAGGTCTTAAACTTCACAATAAATCTTTTTAAATTCCACATGATCAAATTAAAATTATTTTTATTGCATTTTTGCAAGCCCAAATGTACCACATCCATTGTATTCTCTTTATCGTACTTTAACAATCTTGAAAATGTGATTAAGTTAATTGAGAATAGTCTGTCCTTTATGGCTACATGCTTCAATTCCAGATTAATGTTCGCTCATGTTAACCCGTAGTCTTCCTGTCTGTTCACTCCGCATTCCATCCTTTCCTAGGTGTCCTTTCCCCTTTTTAACTTGGCCCAGAAGAATTTAAATATTTCCCAAGGCTGGATTGAGGCAGCATCTTCTCTTCATTGCAGAGCATGTGGGGTTGATTATGGAAGAATGGTCCTTCTCACTTTCCATTCCCTTATTTTTACCTGTGCTGCACAGTGGCGCAGCAGTAGAGTTGCTGCCTTACAGCGCTTGCAGCACTGGAGCCCTGGGTTCGATCCTGACTACGGGTGCTGCCTGTACAGAGTTGGTACGTTCTCCCCGTGACCGCGTGGGCTTTTCAACGAGATCTTCGGATTCCTCCCACACTCCAAAGGCGTACAGGTTTGTAGGTTAATTGGCTTGGTGGATGTGTAAATTGTCCCTTATGTGTGAAGGATGGTGTTAATGCACGGGGATCGCTGGTCAGTGCGGACTCGGTGGGCCGAAGGTCCTGTTTCCGCGCTGTATCTCTAAACTGAACTAAATAAAAAAAACATTGTCACAGAGTGAGGCCCAGCGCATATTGGAGGAACAGCACCTTATATTTCGCTTGGGCAGCTTACACCCCAGCGGTATGAACATTGACTTCTCTAACTTCAAGTAACCCTTGCTTTCCCTGTCTCTCCATCCCTCCCCTTCTCAGCTCTCCGACCATTCTTAATGTCTCCGACTACATTTTATCTCTCTCTGCTTTGTTGTTACCTTCTCCCAGCTAACAATCTATTCTACTTTTTCCTTAATCCGCATTCACTTTGTCCTGTTTTCACACCTTACACTTCCTTATCTCTGTCTCCCTCTCCCCTGGCATCAGTCTGAAGAAGGGTCCCGACCCGAAACATCACCCATCCCTTCTATTCAGAGACGCTGCCTGTCTCGCTGCGTTACTCCAGCATTTTGAGTCTACTAGCATCTGCAGTTCCTTCCTATGCATAAGTAGGTGAACCGTTCTTTTCCCAGTCTCTGAAAAGTCCGATCTTGGCACAAGGAGATCTGCAGTTTCTTATTTTCTCGTTTTAAGGCTCGGTGTTGCGGCAGCACTGGATGGATGAAGTACTGCGGAGGTTTATGACCCCGACCACAGGAGAACAATGTACTTTGTGCCTTCCACCAGAGTGAAGAATGCTGTGGTGGATGTTTGTGTTAAATTTGTTTGTGTATTGTGCGTTCTTTTTTGATTGTACCGTTGCTGGCAAATTCATTTCACTGCACTTTATTGTGTATGTGATGAATAAAACTGATTGATTGATTGATTGATTGATTGATTGATTGAAGTAGGGGTCGGCCTGGCCCAGCGCGATGCCTTCCACCGCCGCTCCGTGCAGCTGCCGCAGGCTGCGCTCAATCTGCTCGCTCGCCCTTCAACGGGGAAGCAAACCCCACCATAAAAGTGGCCACCTCCCCACTTCATCCCACTGTACATCTGCATTAGCTGTTTCACTGGCCCCAGAGCAGAAGTGTCCATGTCGTGGGGCTGGAAACTGGAAGTAATTCTGCTACCACCATCATCTACTGCGACAAGTGATGGCTTCCACTGATTGTAGCCAGAAGTTTGCGTCCTTTTCAGGACGGACGATGACAGCGAGGCCAACATTTGTAACAAGATGGACACGGAGAGAAGAAGGTACACAAAAATGCTGGAGAAACTGAGCAGGTGAAGCAGCATCTACGGAGTGAAGGAAATAGGCAACGTTTCGGGCCGAAACCCTTCTTCAAAAGAAGAAGAACTGTTTCACCTTCTGTTCTCAAGAAGGTTCCAAATGCTAAATCTATTCTTTCATTCTGCGTATGCTAATGGGAACATTTCAGGCATTCAACTTTAATAAATAATTGATATTGCACATCAACACAATTATTGAATGTTTCTGTACAATATTTTAAAATCAATTTCATTTATTTAAAATCAGTTATGGGATGGGAAGCCATGATTAGAATGTTTCCTCCTCGCAACAAGCCTATTTTTAGCCATATTAATGTAACTGCTCACTCTTAAACATTTCAGCAATATATTCCTTGTTTGTAAATCAAGCAGGTAAAGGCTGCCCCATGATGATGGTTCGCAGCTGAATTGTACTTGGAATTTTGCAGGGTAGTTTAAGCAGGATTAGTGCATAATTCTGAGCATGAGTTGCACCTGCTTATGCCCAGAGCTGCAACAACTGCAGGGTGTACATAGGGGTCACGAGATGAAGAATTAGGTTTCCGGAGGTCGTTCAAATCAGGATTAGGCGATGATGAGAAAGTGAAAGGGAGAAGGTAGTAGTGGAGGACTGTTTATCTGACTGGAGGACTATGACCAGTAGTATTCCCACAAGGATCAGTGCTGGGACCCCTGTCCTTTGTAAATAGTGGCACCACTGGCAGAGCTGCCGCCACACAGCGCCAGAGGCCCGGGTTCGATCCCGATCTCAGGTTCTGTCTGTGTGGAATTTTCACTTTCTCCCCGTGACCACCTGGATTTCCTCCAGGTGCTCCGGTTTCATCCCACATCCCAATGGCCAGCGGGTTTGTAGGTTTGCAGGGAGTGGATGTGAAATTGAGATAACGTAGAAATGGTGGTAGTTTAGTTTGGAGAAACAGCGTGGACCTCTTGGAAGAGAAGAGGGGCAAGGCAAAGCCTGGCAGGCAATAGGTTGATTCAGGTAAGGAGGGTTTTGCGACAGTCAGACGGTTGGACACAAGCCAAAGATGAAAAGACGGAAGATGTGAGAACAGCACTTTGTGTCTGTTTTATTCCTCTGTACATCAGTGATCCTGAAGGTAAGAAGATACATCCGGTAATGTAGAGGAAGGAGAGAATGGGATTGAAGAGTTGCAAATTATGAAGCTAGAGGAACAAATGTACAGGATACTGATGTTCAGAGAGATCTTGTTGTACAAGTCTATAGCTCCCTGAAACATGGCAATAACATTGAGGGGGGACCTCATTGAAACTTACCGAATAGCGAAAGGCCTGGATAGAGTGGATCTGAAGAGGATGCTTCCACTAGTGAGAGAGGCTAGGACCAAAGGCTACAGCCTCAGAATAAAAGGGCATACCTTTAGAAAGGAGATGAGGAGGAATTTATTTCATCAGAGAGTGGTGAAGGAGGTGGAAGCCAAGTCAATGGATATATTTAATAGAATCTTGATAGACTCTTGATTAGTACGGGTGTCAGGGAATTATGGGGAGAAGGCAGGAGAGTGGGGTTGAGAGGGAAAGGTAGATCAGCCATGATTGAATGGCCAAGTAGACTTGAGAGGCCGAATGGCCTAATTCTGTCATGCCGACATGAATTTATGAGTTTATGAACAATGAAAGGGTGGCAAAGATGATGCATGGCACACTTGCCTTCATCAGTCGGGGCATTAAGTGTAAAGTTGGCAAGTCATTTTCAACCGTATAAAACTTTGGTTTGGCCAAATTTGGAGTAATGTGTGCATTTCTGCTCAACAGCTCTAGTAGAATGAAGTAAGTGCTTTGTAGAGGATGCAGAAGAGCTTCATCAGGATGTTTCCCGGATTGTATTGACCAGGAGGAGAGGTTGGATAAACTTGGATTATTTTCTTTGGAGCACCCAAGGATGAGCAATAAACCGGTGCAGGTATATATGAGAGGCATAGGTGGGGTAGAGAGGCAAAGTCTATATCCGGGATGCAAAAGTCAAATACGGGAGAACATAGCTTGAACGAGAGAGGGAGTAATCTTGAAGCAGATTTTGTGAGGCAGGTTTTATACACCGAGGGTGGTATGTGCCCAAAACACGCTGGTATGTGCCCAAAACACGAGAGGTTAGAAAAATATATGATAACAACGTTTTAGATAGATCCATTAGGTGCAGGGAATAGAGGAATGTGGACATATGCAGGCAAAAGGGATGAGTTTATATTGCATCATAATCGTAATTTATTAGCCAAATTTGTTTTGCAACATACGAGGAATTTGGTTTGCCGTACAGTCATACCAAAAAAGCAACAAGACACACAAATACATAACATTTGACATAAACATCCACCACAGTGGCTCCTCCACATTCCCCACTGTGATGGAAGGCAATAATGTCTTATCTTTCATCCTCCTTTTCTCCCGCGGTCGGGGGAGTCGAACCATCCGCAGTCGGGGTGATTGAAGCTCCCGCAGCCAGCGATCGAAGCTCCCACGTCGGGGCGGTCAAAGCCCCTGCGGCTTGGAGCTCCCGAAGCCGGTCCCTAACCAGGGACCGCAAGCTCCACGTTGTTAAATGCAGGCCCCTGCGTTTGGAGCTCCGAGGTCGATCCCTGGCAAGGGGATCGTCAGCTCCACGATGTTAAGTCCTGCAGGCTCCCGCGGTTGGAGCTCCCGAGGTCCAGCAAGAGACCGCCAGCTCCACGACGTTAGGCCGCAGTGCAGGTGGAGATACGACACGGAAAAAGTCACATCTCCATCGAGGAAAGAGATTTTTTTAAAGTTTCCCCTACTTCCCCCCCCTCACCTCCCCCCACATAACACAAAATTAAATAGAAACTATAACATACATTTTACAACAAACTAAAAACACAAATAAGGAAAAAGATGAGACAGACCATTGGCGAGGCAGCCATTGTTTGGCGCCCCCTGGTGGTAATGGCACAGACACTGTGGGTAGAAGGGCCTGTACCTGTGCTTATGTTCTATAGAAGTAGGTAGGCTTGAAGGGCCTTCTGATCTTTCTATTGTTCTCTTATTGTTACTCCAAGTCAAACGACCCTCAATGGAAGTCATCATCATGGATGATCTGGCCATCACTATTGCTTATGGGATCTTGCTTGGTTATAACATGGCTGCTCTTTTTCCTGCTTTAAAGCAGTGACTAAACTTGAAAACGTATTTAAATGTTTAGGGACATTCCGCAGGCAAGAACTGCATCCTTTCCCCCACAAATATTGTGTTCTGATTATCGAGCCTATCTAAGCCTGTATCAGACCCACAGGCCATGAGTGAGTTGACATGCTGTGGACCGTGGGCATGTGAGTGAATGTGCCCTCCAGCAGCACATCCACACTCACACTCACACTCACTCACACTCACACACACATACATGCACACAGATTCAAACACATACATACATAGACATATATACTCACATGCACACAACACATACACACACACCACACACACATACACACACACCACACACACACATACATACACACACACACCACACATACACACACACGCACATATACATACACACACATACAAAAGCACACAGATTCGCACACACTCTCTCACACACACAAAAACACACACTCACAAATGCATACGCACACTCACATGCACTCACACACAAATGCACACACTCGCATACACATAGACGTACACAAATGCATGCATACACACAGGCTCAAACACATACATACACAGACATAAATACTCATATGCACACCTCACATACACACACATACACACACACATGCACATACACACAGACTCAAACACACAAATCCATACAAATACACATACAACAAACGCACACGTACAAAGATAAATGCACACAAGAACACAAATGCCCACACATAAAGACACACACACACACACATGCACATATACCTACATACACATACACAAGTGCACACACTGTCACACACAGACATGTTCCATGGGCTGCCATCACCGTGCCTGCTCTTCATCTGCACTGTTTGTCACATTCTTCCCCCCAGAGAGAGGAAGGTAAGGATGTCATTTTGGATCCACTATTAAAGAGCTGAGGTGCTTACAAATTATCAACACTGTTTCCACATCCACTCGTGATGTTTGACCTCTCTGGAGCCAGGAGAAGCTGGGAAACAGCTCTTTGCATGCTAATGAATCCGGTAAAAGCTATTGATATGAACTGAGTGGTTCTTCTCTCATTGTGCCTGCTCATTTGAATAATTCAGCACGGTCCCGTCTCCAGGGCACCATCGTCTTCAGTAAAGGCAAATCAGCTGCCTGGACAGCTCTTTAAGAGACCCAACCTGCTGCTTCTCTCCTGTAAATCAGGATTAATGAAGCCGTGGGTGGAAGCCCAAAGCCCAGAGCAGCTATTGAAGCAGTGTGAAGTCCCACGCAGCCGTCTGATGCTGGAAGCTGCCTCTAATTTCCTGGACTCCCTCCCCTCCTGTCCCACCTCACTTCTTGCCAGCCGCAGCCATCTGAAAGACCATCCACCAGCTTCCAGTCACCGAGAGCCCATTAACCCTCACACCCGACAATTCACTTGGAGTAGGAAGGAACTGCAGACACTGGTTTACACCGCAGATGGACACAAATTGCTGGAGTAACTCAACGGGTCAGGCAGCATCTCTGGAGAAAAGCAACAGGTGACGTTTCGGGACGAAACACTTCCTCAGACCCTTGGACAATTCACTTGAAACACCATGTGCAGTTCTGGTCGCCCAGCTACTGGAATGATGTCATTCAGCTGGATAGGGTGCAGAAGAGATTCACCAGGACATTACCTGGGCTTAGACACAAAGTGCTGGAGTAACTGAGCAGGTCAGGCAGCATCTCTTGAGAAATGGGATGGGTGATGTTTTGGGTCGGGACCCTTCTTCAGACTGAAGTTTTTCAGACTACTGCTTTCCATGTTCTCAGGGATGCTGCCTGACCCACTGAGTTACTCCAGCACCTTGTTTTCTTTTATGTAAGCCAGCACCTGCAGTTTCATGCCTCTCCCGTAAAACATCAGATGGCACCTCCGTTTATCAGTGTTGGGGCTAATTGTGCTGGGGCTATTTTCTTTGAGAGAGTGGGAGAATTATCCTCAGCTCCTGGGCCATGTGTTTGGCAGGATGGATTCAAGGTGGCATTAGCCGAGGAGATTATCATCGCTGTTCTCGACTCACCTTGCAGATCTGACCGGCCACTGCGGTATTAAACATTTTTATACAAATCATGTAGAACGTGGATAATGAGGAAAGCTTATAATGTATCTCGCTACCATGCAACACCAAGACAAACAAAATAAAAACATTAATGATCACAGTATCTTTAATGCAGGAAAGCAATTACCAAGAAATGCAATCGAAAACTGCACAAATAATTAGGATGGGTGAACAACTACTTTGTCACAGAGATGGTTTTTAGAGGGTCTTGAAGGAGGAGAGTGAGGTGGGAAAGTAGAGGGGCTGACAAGGGAAGATAAACCGCCTCTAAATCCAACTTGATATGTTTGGCTGAAGCAGGAGTGGGACAATTAGTGGGGAGTTCAAATATCAACCATTCATCCTATCTATTCCTCTCATGAATTTATACACCTCTATAAGATCATCCCTCACCCTCCTGCGCTCCAAGGAATAAAGACCTAGCCTACCCAATCTCTCCCTATAGCTTAGTCCCTCAAGTCCCAGCAATATCCTTGTAAATCTTCTCTGCACTTTTTCCAGCTTAACAGCATCCTGCCTATAACAGGGTGACCAAAGATGAACACAATTCTACAAATGTGGCCTTACCAACATCTTGTAAACTGTAACATAATGACCCAACTTCCATACACAATACCTTGATTAACAAAGGGCAGTATTCCAAAAGCCTTCTCCACCATCTTATCTACCTGTAACGCCACGTTTAAGGAACTATGTACCTGCACTTAGAGATCCCTCTGGTCTACAACCCTTGCCAGAGTGCTGTTGTTCACTGTGAAGGTTCTGCCCTGGTTTGATTTCCAAACGTTTGGTCTGGGTGTGACCATCAAGACCAGTACTATTTGTGCATCCTTAATTACCTTTGAGAAGTTGCTGGTGATTCACCTTCTCAAAATCTTACAGTCCATCTGATGCCTCTCTTTATCCTGCTTTCCCCCCTTGACTATAATCAGTATGAAAAAGAATCCTGACCTGAAACGTTGTATATCCATTCCCTTCACAGATACTGCCTGACTCACTGAGTTACTCCAGTACTCTGTGTTTTACTCAAGATTCCAGAATCTGGAGTAGTCCCCATCCTATATTTTAACTTATTTTTGCATGAAGATTTTCATGATGTTTAAATGCAGTGTCAAAATTTATCTGACGTTACTTGGAAACTTCTGCACTGAGATTGTGACTCTCTCTTTTGCCCATTGAGTCCCTCAACTCCACTTTTCCAACTTTCCTTAATACAGACAATCCCCGACTTATGCAATAGGTGACTTCCGTAAACTCGGACTTCTGTACTCAGCTCCTAGTGTAATCAAGTCAGTTTGTAATTTTCACAATAAACTCTTGGACCGGGGCAAGACGGACAAAAGCGAAAGCATTTGCCAAGACTATATACATGAGGGCGCCACAGTGACGCAGCGGTAGAGTTGCTGCCTTAAAGCGCCAGAGACCCGGGTTTGATACTGACTACGGGTGCTGTCTGTATGGCGACTGTACATTCTCCCCGTGACCACATGTATTTTTCCCGGGAGCTCCGGTGTCCTCCTGTACGCCAAAGACAAGCAAGTTGTAGGTTAATTGGTTTCGGTAAAATTGTAAATTGTCCCTAGCGTGTTGGATAGTGCTGTTGTACGGGGTGATCGCTGATTGGCGTTGGCTTGGTGGGCCGAAGTGCGTGTTTCTGCGCTGTATCTCTAAAGCCTAAACACTGTACGATCCTTCAAGTTTTCATCGGAAACAATCCAGCAATGGCGGAGGTGCTTACCCAGAAGGACATGCGCCGCAGAAAGTGCCCCGGACTCAGCTGAGACGGATAATACTCCCAGTGAGTTATTTCAGGCAGGGGATGGGGATGGTGATTCCGACTTACATAACATCTAACTTACATAACCCTTACCTAAGTCGGGGAGTGCCCATACACACTGATAATTTCACCTTGTTCAGTTTTTCATCAGACTGTCCATTTGACGCAAGTCTGAAGAAGGGTCTCGACCCTAAACGTCACCCATTCCTTCTCTCCAGAGACGCTCCAGAGAGGTACTTCAGCTTGTTATGTCTACCTTCCATTTCACTTTGCCGTTTTCTGAAAAGTTGACGAGAAGTTCCCTTGCAATTAAACTACTTCTAAGAGGTTCGTTAGCCACCACTCCTCTCCCTTGGACCCTTCTTCACACGCCAGTATCAGGTAGCAGAATAACCCCAAAAGACCACAGTGGCACCATCATAAGTCGATGGCCATTTGCCCAGAACATTGTGAAACAATGGCCTAATTGTGTCACTCAATAGCACCTCTGGCAACGCATCAATATTTCATGGATGTATAAAATTATCAGCACATAAGTGGGGTGACTGTGTGATTGAACCGTGAGGAGATTTCGGGACTTGGCTTTTCAAAGTTTTAGGAAGACATGAAAGGGGATTTAATAAGGAGTCACTTTTTCATCTCACCCAGTGAAAGTCAATAGAGGGTGGAACGAAAATTTCACATTCATTCTTTGTACTGCTCCTTTCAAGGTCTTACATTGTCAAGTTTATCCACAAAAAAAAAGAATAAGTAAGCTTTGTGGAGAGAATATTTCCCTTAATAATGCGAACCTTCAGAACAAAGTACACCTTGACAGTAATAATCCCTGACACAATTCAGTGTGTCAGTGAATGGTCCGGCTATGTTACGGTGAGGAGTGGCATCAACACATCACTATCTAGTATTCTCCGCACTCGACACAATAACTCTCTTGCGTAACACGATTTCCCTCTCTGTGATACTCTGCCGGGATCCACACTCTTCCATGCAATATGATCGTTTCCTCACACCGTTCCCAGCACCTTTCCCTGATGTGCTCCGTTGGCTAATACAGTTCGCTAAGGCAGCTTACAGCCAGGTGGTGTGAACATTGATTTCTCTAAGTTCAACAATCCCTCTCTCTCCATCCCTCCCCCACCCAAGTCGCACCAGCTTCACCCAACAAACAGCTAACAATGGCCAGGTTCCTTTATCATCATTCTTTTTTGGCACATCTTTCATTTATTGTTCTTTATCTCTCTGAATCATCGTCAATATCTCTCATTTCCCTTGCCCCTGACTAGTCTGAAGAAGGATCACGACCTGGAACGTCACCTTTTCCTTCTCTGCAGAGATGCTGCCTGTCCTGCTGAGCAAATCCAGCATTTTGTGTCTATCTTGGGCCGAAAACAGGCAAGTGGGACTAGTGTAGATGGGGCATGTTGGTTGGCGTGGGCAAGTTGGGCCTGTCCCCAGACTGAGTGACTCCACAACTCTATCGTGCTTGTGTCTGAAGTACACTGGCACCGTAATACACCAGGCCAGTGTGCTGACAAACAAGGCCCTCCTGGGTTGGGGAAATGGCCTTAAAGGATCATCAAATGGTTAATATCCAGTGTTAACAACAAGTGACGTTGAGGTACACACCATCATCTTCAGACAGCGTTAAATGACAGGGTGATGTGGCACTTAAGTGCAATTGTCACAGACAGATATCTCGGAATCAGTCCCAGGCATCCATAAATGAATTTCAGACACAGCATCTCTAAGTGACAATTTAACTCATCCTGTGTCTCAAAGTGACATGTAGCGATATCTGAGAGTCATTTTTAAATTTTCGGAAATAAATATCGGATAACTTTCGCAGCAGAGCTCTGCCAATTGTGGAAATCTACACTTAAACTGATCAGCAACACCCTGGTGAACTGAGATCCTTGGGACTTTATTTAAATATTTCCTGGTATTTCCAGAAATGTTCTTTTATATTCCAGCTGTAAGACTCGTAACTATCATCATTCAAATCACTAAACTTCACCAAACAGTTTATGGAGCTGAAGGGAAGCAGATTCCGAACATAAATACATTGTGTAATGCCTCAACCTTTCCTATTTATTCCCTCAGTAGCATCCTGTTTCACAATTTATAACACAACTTAACAAATCCTTTCCAATTTATCCAATTGTATAGAGCTCCAAATGAATCAAATTCCTCCCATTCACTGCCAATATATTGAAACTGAGGAAGTTGTGTTGTTTTTCCATTCATCCCAGTCTTTGAATCTCAGTCTCAAATTTCTGCCATTGACTCTCTCCTTTGCACTGAATTCCAAATTTGTTGCCCAGTTACTAGTAGTCCTGGGCTTTGAGTGTAGAAGAGTGAGGGGGGACCTCATTGAAAATCGCTGAATAGTGAAAGGCCTGGATAGAGTGGATGTGGAGAGGATGTTTGTACTAGTGGGAGAGTCTTGGACCAGAGGGCACAGCCTCAGGATAAAAGGACGTATCTTTTGAAAGATGAGGAGGAATTCCTTTAGCCAGAGTGTGGCGAATCTGTAGAATTCATTACCGCAAATGGAGGTGAAGACCAAGTCATTGGGTATTTTTATTGACTGGTTCTTGATTAGTATGGGTATCAAGGGTTATGGGTAGAAGGCAGGAGAATGGGGTTGAGAGGGAAAGATAGATCAGACATGATTGAATGGCGGAGTAGGCTCGACGGGCCAAATGGCTAAATCTGATCCTGTGACATGAAACTATGAACTTAAGAACTTTGTATGGTAGATATTGTCTTTCCATTTAATCTAATACCGTTTACCTAAAAACCTTCCTATATACGATCACACTTTGTGGGACGAGGTGTTGCTCTGGGCTCTAGTGCACTTTCAAGGACAGAGCTTCAGCAATTTCACTTTCGACTGACCGACGCAGTGTCTGTGTTGGATAATAGAAATTAATTTAAAATTAATTAACAAACAAGAGATGGCAGCCTAATTAATTGATGTTGAGTACATGGAGCGAGCTGTCAGAGAAGTAATTGAGGCAGATACTATAAAAGCATTTAAGGGACATTGCACAGGTGTATGAATAGGAGAGGTTTAGAGGGATACAAGACTAAGTGGGACCCGTTGGGTCCCTGTCACACAGGAGGCTTGGTCCCCCAATGCAATAATCCACCACTCACTCATAGCCTCCAACTGCACAGGCGCTGCTCATGTCCCCTCACCCCTAGCACTCTCTTCTCCTCCTCTTCACCCTTCCTCTTCTTTCCACTCTCCACCTCCCCTCCCCAATCTCTCCCTCACCTCTCCCTCCCACTCCTTTCCCCTACCTTCAGTCATTCCCTCCCTCCCTCCCTCCCTCCATAACTTCTCTCCCCTCCCTACCCCCATCCTAACCCCTATATCCCCCACTCCACACACCCCTATCCCCCCTCACCTCCCCCACTGCCCTCCTCTGTCTCTATTCCCCCCCTCCTCTCCCTCTAATCCCCCTCTTCACCCACTCTCCCTCGTCATCTCCTCCCTCTTCCTTTCCCTCTCCTCTTACCCTCCCCCAATCCCTCCCTCACCTCTCATTTCCCCTACCCTCAGTCACTCCCTCTCTACCTCCATAACTCCTCTCCTCTCCCCTCCCCTCCTCCTCTTCTCTCCCTTTATCCTCTCTCCCTCCCCAGGATCTTGAGGTTGCCGCTCCTCTCCCTTCTTGCATGGGGGGGGGGGGGGGAAGAGCTCGGGGAAAAGACGGGGGAAGACGGGGGGAGAGGGGGTATTGTGGGGAAGGGGGGCAGGAGCCAGTGAGGGGGACCAGAGGGGAAGGGGCTGGAGATGCGGGGCATTGTGATGGCGGTGCGTTTGGGACTCACAGCGGACGCTGGATGCTCTCCTCCTCCGGGATAAGATTCTCCGCTTTCCATTTGGCGACATCTCCCGGGCCGGGCCGCTTCCGGTCCCTCCGAAAATTGTGTCCGTTTGGAAACCTCCGCCGGCCATCCTCAGCTACAGTAAAGACGCGATGGTGCAGGAAGGGACGGACCATCCTGCAGAGTGACAGGAGATGAGACCAATCTGCACGGCGATGACTGGTAGGAGAGGAGATTGAACTGCTCACGCACGTTTTTTAAAGTTTTTAAACCTCGCTAACTTTTACAATAGACCATCAATTGGAACGAAACTTGTTGCACTCACAGCACAGGAGAACAGTGAGTGAGCTGGTGAAAAATTGTAGTGCTATCGCGTACCATTTCTGCGCAAATAGAAAGACCGCGCAAACCGGAAGAGCACAAGATCAGAGTTTTAGTTATGCAAAGATAGATGGACAGATAGATAGATAGATAGACAGATAGACAGATAGACAGATAGATAGATAGATAGATAGATAGATAGATAGATAGATAGATAGATAGATAGATAGATAGATAGATAGATAGATAGATAGATAGATAGATAGATAGATAGAGACAGACAGACAAACCAAATGTGGGACTAGCGTAGATGACACGTCTTGGTCAGCATGGTAGAGTTGGGCCAAATGGTCTGTTTCTGTGCTGTGTGACTATATGACTCTGGTCACATTCCACAAAGATAGCACTGGTGGTGAGGATGGAACCTGATCACTGAAGCTGTGATGTAGCAGCTCTACCAGTTTCACCACCCTGTCACCCAACACACTGTGGAGGAAGAATACTAAGTGCTGGAGTAACTCAGCAGGTCAGGCAGCATCTCTGGAGAACATAGATAGGTGACATTCGTCTCGGGACTTTTCTTCAGACTGATTGTAGGGGAGGGTGAAGAAAGCTGGAAGAGAGGAGGGGCAGGGCAAAGGCTGGCAAGTAATAGACTGAAAGACACAAAAAGCTGGAATAACTCAGCGGGACAGGCAGCATCTCTGGAGAAAAGGAATGGGTGACGTTTCGGGTTAAGAACCTCCTTCAGATGCAGAAAAAGGGTCTGAAGAAGGGTCTCCACCCCGGAAACATCACCCATTGCTTCTCTCCAGAGATGCTGCCTGTTCCGACGAGTTACTCCGGCTTCTGGTGTCTACATTTAGTTTAAACTAGCATCTGCAGTTCCTCCTACATGGCTAATAGGCTGATACAGATGAAGGGGGTTTACGATAGGCAGATGGTTGGAGAAAAGCCACAGGTGAAATATGTGTTCTCAGAAGGTATGAGACAAAAGTATAGATGATTTGCAAATTGTGAAGCTGGAGGAAGGAATGTAGATGGAAGGGGAGGGGGCGTGGAGAAATAGATGCACGTCCAGTTGATTTTGATTTATTTTAAAATCCTGCGCTGCAAAAGTGCATTTTTATCTAAAATATATAATTCATTCATAAAAATATTGTATATGGCGGCACGGTGGTACAGAGGTAGTGTTGCTGCCTTACAGTGCTTGCAGCGCCGGAGACCCAGGTTCTATCCCGGCAACGGGTGCTGTCTGTGTGGAGTTTGTAAGTTCTCCCCGTGACCGTGTGGGTTTTCTCCGAGATCTTCGGTTTCCTCCCTCACTCCAAAGGCGTTCAGGTATGTAGGTTGATTGGCTTGGTGTATGCGTAAATTGCCCCTAGTAGTAGGATAGTGTCGCTGGTTGGAGCGACTCGGTGGGCCGAAGGGCCTGTTTCCGCACTGTATCTCTAAACTAAACTAAATGTGCAGGAAATGCAATATTTTATATACATTCACTGTGTCATCAGACCAATGCCTTCAGTTATAGTTTTGTTTATTGTCATGTGTACCGAGGTTCAGTGGTGTCAAACCAATATATTCTATTGACTAAGCACTAATCCCATTCACGTTGGCTCTTCGAACAATACATCCAACAAGTTATTCACGTTGGCTATTCGAACAATACATCCAACAATTTCATATGAAGAAAGACTGGATAGACTTGGCTTATACTCGCTAGAATTTAGGAGATTGAGAGGGGATCTTATAGAAACGTACAAAATTCTTATGGGGTTGGACAGGCTAGATGCAGGAAGATTGTTCCCGATGTTGGGGAAGTCCAGGACAAGGGGTCACAGCTTAAGGATAAGGGGGAAATCCTTTAGGACCGAGATGAGAAGAAACTTTTTCACACAGAGAGTGGTGAATCTCTGGAACTCTCTGCCACAGAGGGTAGTCGAGGCCAGTTCATTGGCTATATTTAAGAGGGAGTTAGATGTGGCCCTTGTGGCTAAAGGGATCAGGGGATATGGAGAGAAGGCAGGTACAGGATACTGAGTTGGATGATCAGCCATGATCATATTGAATGGCGGTGCAGGCTCGAAGGGCCGAATGGCCTACTCCTGCACCTATTTTCTATGTATCTATGTATCTATAAGCTGTGGAGAGGATGTTACGCAGGATACATCTCCCTAGTGCCCTGTTAAATAAGACCAAAGTTTGCAGATCTTCGTCTAGTTTAGTTTGGTTTAGTTTAGTTTAGTCTAGTTTAGTTTAGTTTAGTTTAGTTTAGTTTAGTTTAGTTTAGTTTAGTTTAGTCTAGTTTAGTTTAGTTTAGTTTAGTTTAGTTTAGTTTAGTTTAGTGCTATTGCATGGAAACAGGCCCTTTGGCCACCGGGTCCGCGCCGACCACCGATCACCCGTTCACACACTAGTTCCATGTGATCCCACTTTCTCATCCACTCCCTGCACACTAGGGGGAAATTTACAGAGGCCAATTAACTTACAAACCTGCACGTCTTTGGGATGTGGGAGGAATCCGGAGCGCCCGAATGAAACCCACGCGGTCTTGAGAAGAACAAACAAACTCCACACAGGCAGCACCTGAATCCACAGATTCACTACCCTCGGATTAAAGAAATTCCTCCTCACCTCCTTTCTAAAGGTGCGTTGTTTAACTCTGAGTTCTTCTCAGCCAAGTAACCAGCAGATTAGCTCATTATTTGACTTCATTCCCTCAACAGGCACATGGTTGGTTAGTGATCATGGCAAGTTGTCAAATTACATGGGGATATTCCAATCATTCGAATGTGATTCAGGACAATAAACTCTGTCCTGGGACACAATGTAGAGTAAACAATCCAAACCAAATTATTCCACAAATTTATTTTTTTCTCCTTTAATTGCGTCCTTTCCCTTTTTAGGATTTCTGTGTCATGTCCGGTTAATGACCCGCGGATACGAGGGGTAGGCTGAATAATTACATGGGGTCTACACCCTCCTATCACTCACCTGAGTCAAAGCCAATTACTGGGAATCCAATTTCCTTGTCAGATGAGGTGTAATTTAAAATTATTAGCAGTTTCGTAATAGTCCGTGCAGTTTCGTGTTTGTTCCCTGGACTATTCATGCTGTCATCTTCGCGAGTAATTAACACAAGGATCTTTAGCAAACGTGCGGAATCACAGCAAAGACACAAAGTACTGGAGAGGCTCAGTGGGTCAGGCAGCATCATTGCGGGGGATAGGACAGACAGCGTTTCGGGTCGGGGCACTCCAGATCCATAGATTGGCCCCCATTTGATTTTGGTCCTTTTCATTCATCATTGGGAGGTGTAGGACCCAGTAAACAGAGGCTAAAAGCTATCTAGTGGACATTATAATCAATGTGGCTGCCTCAATCCAGGGAATGGCATTATCAATCAATGTGGAAATTGGTTCATCAAATGCTGGATTTCTTTGATGGTTGGCCAATGATTCGATTAAATTAAATGAGATATTAGTTGTGGCTGTGAAAAGGCACGGAAACAAGCCCTTTGGCCTCTGGGTTTGTTGCAACCTTCAAGCACCCATTTTTACACTATTCCTACACTAATCCCATTTTATGCTCCCCATTTTCCTTTCAACTACCCCAGCCCTCCCCCTAGATTATGTCACTCACCTGTACACCCTGACGAATTTACAGTGGTCAATTAACCTATCAACGCAAACATATTTTTAATGTTGGGCAGCACGCTGGCACAGCAGTAGAGTTACTGCCTTACAGCACCAGAGACGCGGGTTCGATCTTGACTAGGGCTGTCTGTACGCATTTTGTACGTTCTCCCTGTGACCTATGTGGGTTTTCCCCGGGTGCTCCAGTTTCGTCCCACACTCCACAAGACATTCAAGTTTGTAGGCTAATTGGCTTGGTAAAATTGTAAATTGTCCCTAATGTGTGTAGGATAGTGTCAGTGTAGGGGATCGCTGGTCGACTCAGACTCAGAGGGCCTAAGGGCCTGTTTCCGCACTTTAGCTCAAAACTAAAATAAACTAAACACTGTGAGACGATACGTTGCTGTAGCAAAGATGATATCAAGCAGGAAAGGTACAGAGAAAAAATTTACAAGGATGTTGCCAGGACCTGAGGGCCTGAGTCATTGAGTGAGGTTGAGCAGGCTAGCAATTTATTCTTTGGAGCACAGGAGACTGTGGGGTGACCTTATAGAGGTGTATAATATCATGAGTAAAATTGAACGGGTAAATGCACAGTCTTTTACCCAGAGTAGGGGAATCAAGCACCAGAGGTGAGAGGGGAAATATTTAATGGGAGCCTTTGGGGCACCTTTTTCATAAGAGGGTGGTGGGTCATCGTGGCTATCGCTTGGGGTCGAGGATGATGGCCTACGTTCCATTGATTTTATGGTGGTGGCACAGTGGCTCAGCGGTAGAGTTGCTGCCTTACAGTGCCAGAGACCCAGGTTCAATCCTGACTACGGGTGCTGTCTGTACGGGGTTTGTATGTTCTCCCCACGACCGCGTGGGTTTTCTCCGCGATCTTCAGTTTCCTCCCACACTCCAAAGACATACAGGTTTGTGGGTTAATTGACTTGGTATAAATGTAAATTGTCCCTCGTGTGTCAGATAGTGTTAGTGTATGGAATCGCTGTTCGGTGCAGACGTGGTGGGCTGAAGGGCCAGTTTCCGTGCTGTATCTCTAAACTAAACTAAACTTAACTCAGTGTTTAAGAAGGAACAGCAGATCCTGGAAAATTGAAGGTAGACAAAAGTGCTGGAGAAACTCAGCGGGTGAGGCAGCATCTATGGAGCGAAGGAAATGGGCAACGTTTCGGGCCAAAACCCTTCTTCAGACTGCTTGGTCCATCCATCCATCCATCCATCCATCCATCCATCCATCCATCCATCCATCCATCCGTGGAGAAATTATTACAAGGAACAGAAAGCGAGTAGAGCGGAGGAAAGAATGGCAAGTTGGAAGGAAACAACTCTAAAACGGGGGATAAAATTAGAAGGTACTGAAGCATTTGAACCTCCAGGTAGCCTAAGGGAAGAGCCTGAGAGTATTAAAGGAAGTAGGAAATCTTTCAGAGAAAGGCTGTCAGCCATAAGTTTTAAGCGTGAGGATCCAATGGTTGGCACTGGTTACGAGGGGGATGACAATGATTATTTAGAAGACTGGGAGAGTGTTAGAACTGGAAATTCACGTCCACCACCTTAAACATCGTACGATCCCGATACCTTAGATGCACATTGTGGAGCTTGTGACCGGA
The DNA here is from genome assembly GCF_010909765.2 of Amblyraja radiata. Taxonomy (NCBI): domain Eukaryota; kingdom Metazoa; phylum Chordata; class Chondrichthyes; order Rajiformes; family Rajidae; genus Amblyraja; species Amblyraja radiata. Next base: position 20,016,819 of record NC_045980.1, on the reverse strand, counting down.
ATAGACAATCAAATTCCATGGCACAAACTTCCTTAAACACGACCGCTCCGTCCATTATAGACAGTCCTAGAGTTCATGGTACCAGAAGCCAGACTAGAAAAATAATTCAATTAGTTAAGAGAAAAGAAGAGCATACCCCTAGACAAATTGAATGAGCAGTTAAGGAAGGAGATAAATCATTTATAATGTACTGTGAAGCCCCTGGTGAAGGGGAAGATACATCTGGGTGTGAGACAATAGTTGAAGAGGCTGAGGTAGATCCTGAAGCTAAACAAACAACCCTTAGATAGTTCCCTGTAAGGGAAATGCCTAATCCTTCTTTTGATCCAACCAATGCAGTGAGTGCAAATAATCCCCCTACAATTAGAGTCTATTCCCCATGGAAGCCCAATGAGATGATGGCTATTTTAAGTCAAATACCCGATCGTAGAAAATCACCCGCTTCTTTTGTGGATCACTTAAGAACTACAATGCACTATGGGCAGTGAGCCAGCAAATAATGACCCCAAGTGAGCATGCAAGATTCCTAACGAATTTAGGACATCCGTCGCATGAAGCTCTTGCAAATATAATAGCGGATAATGGAGCAAGGGAGGAAGCTGTTTTAACAGCTCTTGCCAACACCCTTCAAAAAACAATCGATTTGTCCAGAATATTAGATGTAAGACCAAAAAGAGGAGAAGGAGCAGATGAGTTTTTAGAGCGATTCTCTGAATTATATATGGACCAGTCGGGTGACTTAAATTACAGAAATGGAGTAAATTCCCCTTAATATTGTGCCATCTTACTGAATTGCCTCCCCACCAACGTAGCAGAGGCCATTAACACTAATAACATGGACTGGACAGAAAATAGTGCCAGTCAAATGGTGAGGTCTGTTATGCCCCTGGCCCACTTAGGAAACCTGAACGGAAACCTCTGGAAACTTTGTGCCCCACCCAAGGTTTCCGTGTGGTTCCCGGAGGTTTTTGTCAGTCTCCCTACCTGCTTCCACTACCTGCAACCTCCGGTGACCACCTGCAACCTCCGGGAACCGCACGCAAGGTGGTGGCACCTAGAATGATGAGGCAGATTAAAGGTGTAACTAACAAGTCCCCCTTGGAGAAACTGATGCCAACCGTCCAAGAAATTGTTCGATTACAAGAAGAGGCTACTGAAGGAGATAAGGAGAGATGGAGACAACTGGGATGTGTACTGGATTGTATGACTGGGCTGTGGACCACTCCAGCCGGGTAAACTTGCATGACTGACTCATTGGCCATATGGGTTATCGAGTGTATGCACTATGCAACCCATTGTGGTGCAAGGGCAGTAGTGGACACTCTAGTAGCTACTTGGTGGCATCCAAAATTACAATCTTTTGCTCAAAAGGTAAGCAGTAATTGTCAGGTCTGCCAGAAATCCAATCCAGGGAAAGGAGTAGGATGTGAAGTAGGGAAAACACCATTACCTATGGGTCATTTTGAGACATTGCAAATGGATGATATTGAATTAGAAAGATGCCAAGGATATATATACGTTCTTGTCATAGTCGATGTATTCAGCCGGTGGATTGAAGCATACCCAACCCTTGACAATAAAGCGGCTACTATTGTCAAGGTGCTAATGAGAGAAATAGTAAGATTAAACGAGAACTTACCAGTTTGAAGTTTGATCTTTATTTTATGAGGAGGAACGTTGAGGGAATACGTGAAGAACCCCGCTAGGACACATGCGTGTCATTCTTCAAAGCAGCGGTGTGGAATCACAGATAACTATAATGACTAAACATAGTAAGATTAGAGAAGAGATACCAGTTCAGGATATGATCAAGGGTGGGAGCGGAGGGCACGTATTCCCTCAACGTTCCTCCTCATAAAATAAAGATCAAACTTCAAACTGGTAAGTTCTCGTTTAATCTTACTATTTTACTTCGGAGTCACGTGAGTGACTACGTGAAGATTTTAAAGCTCTGTGATTTTATGCCGTGGAACGAGTCCATGCTTCACTTCTGCCTTGATTGTGGGGAGAATAGTGTTAACATCATTAGATATCAATACGATCTTGAAACAACAAATTTTTTTTATTAAATCCAAATCATAGCCCCTATTTGTGGGTAAATCATAGTACAGAACTTAAAAGTGTTTCTGCAAATGTTCCAGGTTCTATGACCGGTTTATGATAAAATCTTTGGAACGTTCTTTCCGTTGACCATCCTGCAGTCTTGAGGATTTGGTCCATAGGAACATCCAATTGTTTTGCTGCTGATGTAGCTGCAGCCCTGGTGGAATGAGATTTAAAAATGTTAGTATCTACTCCTGCCTTCATTAAGACCTGTTTTAGCCATCGTGAGATGGTCTGGGCTGTTACTTTTTTATGTGGCTGTTTGTGGCTAATTAACAGTGCCATTTCTTTCCCTCTGATGATTCTTGTCTGTAAATGAGTTACTACACAGAAGCGGTGATCCGTCGGGTAGGCCCTGAATTCTATTTTTTGCCCTGCTGTTCCTGGTCTGTTCTGTTTTATTAAGTCATGGATAAGAAAAATCAAATTCCCAGCTGAAATGGTCAAGTTGTCCAGCCTTTGTTTTTGTAGCGACTGGACCCTTTGTGCCGTGACCAAAGCCATCAGCATGACCATTTTCATAGTAAGTTTCTGTAGGGACAGAGCTGTTGGTGGAGACCAGTTTCTCAACATGGTCAAAACAATACTCACTTCCCAAATTTGGGTGTACCTGGTTCTTGGGGGATTCGTGTTGAAAATGCCCCTCATTAGTTTGGTTACCAGGGGGTGTGTCCCTACAGAATGCCGCTCTGTTCCTTGCCACAGGTAGTTAGACAGAGCACTTCTGGCACAGTTGATAGCACTGTAGCTGAGCACCTCGTCGTAGTGTAGACTGGCCAGAAATTCCAGAACAGATGGAATATTATTGGATCTGTGGTTGAGGTTATTGTCGTGACAGTACTTTCCCCATTTCTTGATGTGCACCAAGTACTGTTTTTTGGTGGACTGTCTGTGGGCCGATGCAATCATGTCCATTGTTCGGTCCGTCAGTCCCATGTGTTGTAGAGGCGCTTTCAGACTCTACAAATTAATAAGTTGGTATGTTTATGACAGGGGTGACTTTCCTGTGTTACTGGATGGACCAGCAAATTCGGTCTATGTTGAATTGTGATGCACGGTTCTAGTGCCATGTCTAGTATCACTGGGAACCATGGTTGAGTAGGCCAATCGGGTACTATAAGAATCCCAGATGCAGAATCCTGTTGTATTTTCCTTAGTACCCGACTGATGAGGCAGAAAGGAGGGAATGCATAAACAAACAATTTCCCCCAATGCAGCGAAAATGCATCTGTAGCTGCTGCCCCAGGGTCTGGTTCCCATGAAACATAACTTGGTAACTGGTGATTTAGCCTGGATGCGAAAAGATCGATATCTGGTGTTCCATACCGTGCTGTAATTTCAGCAAATACATTTTTATCCAACATCCATTCAGTGTTTTCATTGAATTTGCGTGACCTGGTGTCTGCCACTAAATTTAGTTTACCTGGTAAATAGGTAGCTGATATCCAAATATTCCTCTGGATGCACCATTGCCAAATTGTGTTGGCCAGATTGTCACATGATGTCGATTTATTTCCACCCATATGGTTGATATATGCTACCACGGTGGTGTTGTCAATTTGTAGTCTAACATGCTGGTGATTTAATCCCGAACAATATGACTTAAGGCCATGGAATGCACTTAACATTTCCAGGTAGTTTATACCCCGCGCATTTAATAATGACGCCTCCTGTGCATTCCATCTCCCTCCACAGCTCGAGATGGAATTGGTGGCTCCCCAACCAAGTGCACTGGCATCAGTTTGTAGTACCATAGACGGGTTGCTGGTAATTAGTGGGTTGGAACAATACTTGATGTTGTGTTCCCACCATTTTAGTTCTATAATGGCTTCTGTAGGTAGCTCCATTGGCCTGTCAAAATGGCCCCCATTAATTTTGAGTGCTCTAATTTTTGCTCTCTGTAAATTTCGATAATGTAAACGTCCGAATTGTGTGGCTGGAAATGCGGCCACTATTTTCCCAATTATCCCGGCTACCAGTCTAATGGAGGGTTTGGTGATGTCAATGATTTCGCTGCAATCCTCTTGTAAGGCTGTAGCCTTTTCTATCGGCAAAGTCACTGACATTTGAACCGAGTTAATGGTGAACCCCAGGTAATCCATTTTAGTTGAAGGTGTTAATTTAGACTTAACTGGATGGATGATGAACCCCAGTTCTTCGAACAGTTGTTTCGTGGCTGTTACTGCTTGTTTAGCCAATTCCAAAGTTTTGCCAACAATAAATATGTCATCCAGATATGCCATTACCATATGTTTCTGTTTTCGCAGTAACACCAAGGCTGGTTTCAAAATGTTTGTGAATAACCCGGGGGCTGAAGTTAGACCATTTGGTAGTGCCCTGTATTGCCAGTGCTGTCCCATCCAGTTGAATTTCAAATAACATCTGTGGTCACCTCTGATGGGTACTGTATAGTAAGCATCTTTTAAATCGATGCTTGCCATATAGTAGCCGGCAGAAACTAATTGCTTAGCAGTAACAAAAGTTTCCATTTTGAAATGAATATATTGTACATATGTATTTAAAGTTGTCAAATCGATGATGATGCGGCAACCACCATCTTTCTTGTTTTTTATAAAGATATTGGACACGAATTCCTGTGATTCGTGTTGGGTGTGTTCAATTACTCCTTTTTTATATAGCCGCTGTAGTTCAGCATGTGCTTTAGATTTTTCTATGCCTGTGAGCACGGACGTTCGGTTCGGTGCATGCTGTACTGGTGGGTTATGTTTTAGTATAAATTCTATGGTATAACCCTGGATACTGCTTAGAATGTAAGTGTCTAGAGTTATCTTGTTCCATGCATCCAAATAATATCGTAACCTCCCACCAACTTTCGTGCTCCCTTTCATTTTTAATGAACCAGACCCACCTACCTCCATGGTTACCAGTGGTGGTTCTGTTATTTCCTTGCCATCTTCGGTGGATGTTGAGGCGCCGTTGTTTGGGTCTGTTGTTGGGTTGGAGGCTGGCGCATTTTCCAGGGCGGTCGTCCTGGGCCATGGCCTAAAAAAGACCGCTGTTGGGTGCCCCTGGTTTTTGCGCTCCCTGCGCTGTGTGTTGCCCGTCTGGGAGGTCCGTAGGGCTGATATTTTTTGCCGAAGTATGTTTTGGTGGCTGCCTTTATTAGCCTCAGCGTTTTCGCCTCTTCATCCAGTTCCTTAACTTGTTTGGGTAAATCCCCTCCAAACAAAAGAATTGGCGGTTTAGAGGTTCCTGGTTTACAAAGGCCGGCAAATTTGGGGTCCAATGCTGGTTGGATTGCACTTTTTCTAATGTTATTCAACTCATACTGTGAGTTGCACAGTAGAGCCAGTGCATCCTGGTGGTCTTGGGTCATATCTGTCTCCTTCAAAGTTCGGGAAAAAGCTGTTATTCCTGCCGTCAATGCTTTTAGGACCTTTTGAATTTTTAAATCACTGGTTCGAATTGCTGTCCCCACATGTTTCCAGATGCACTGGTTTACACTCGGCACATGTAATGACTTGCAGTTACCAGGAGGTAAATGCCGTGCCATGGTGTCTGAAAGAGCCTGTGTCTGTAATTGATTATAGGACATGTAATCAATACTAGCCACTATCTTAGGCTCCAGGTCTTCCCCGGTTTGGTCTGGCTGGAAGAACTGGGTTACCATGTCCAGCATGTTTTCTTTCACCCCAGGCTTACTGGGGGTATGTAGTTCCCTGCCCTGTTCAGGGTCAGCCCAGAACTGATCCTCCGTGTTCTCCTCTGATGAGGAAGAGACACTATGCAGCCCCACAAGGGGTACCGCTGTGGGGCTTATTGATTGCCCACTGTGGCTAGCCTCCATCTCCCGGAGTCTGCCATTTTGGAGGATCTCCTCCAGCAACCGGTCTAACCGGCCCCGGTGCTCACGGGCACTGGCCGCTCGCGGCTGTTCCAATTCCTGCAGCCGCTCCAACCGGCCCCGGTGCTCACGGGCACTGGCCGCTCGCGGCTGTTCCAATTCCTGCAGCCGCTCCAACCGACCCCGGTGCTCACGGGCACTGGTCGCTCGCGGCTGCTCAAAGTCAGACTCGTCTGAGTCTGGCATTCGATTCGTCTTTTGCTTCGCTTTCCCGCCCGGCCGAGGAGTGTATTTTGCCGGTGCGGGAGTGAAGTCGGGCACAGCTGATTCCACTTCGGGAGATTCCCGTGCCGTCGGCTGCTGCTGTTGCTGCTGGCTGCCCGCAACTCCGCGGTTCTCCCCCTCCAGCTTTTTCGCAGCCTTCCTTCTAGTCACTCTGTCCATTTTCCCACCTGCAAATTAAGTTGGAAAAACGCAGAGTCCCTTACCTGCTGTTGTCGGCTTTTTGATTCTGCCGCTAAAGGGGACGTCCTCCCCCTGCTGTGACTCGTTGCAATGCGTGTAGCGATATGACACGCATGCGTCCTAGCGGGGTTCTTCACGTAGTCACTCACGTGACTCCGAAGTAAAATTGTCCCTAGATTCGGCATTCCCATTCGACTTAGCTCAGATAACGGTTCACACTTTATTGGACAAATCAATAAAGAATTTTGTGAACAGCTGGGGATCCAGCAGCAATTACACTATGCTTATCGACCACAGCCTGTTGGACTTGTAGAAAGAGCAAACCAGACCCTTAAAACTAAATTAGCCAAATTAAAGGCGGAGACTGGACTTGGATGGATTAAATTACTCCCAATAGCCCTATTTCAGATGAGAGTCACGCCTGCAGGGAAATCTAGATTAAGCCCAGCTGAAATTATTTACGGGAGAACCTTGAAAACCCCTTGGAATCTGAATGCGATGAAAATAGTTAATTTCCACCATATGACTGCAGAGATGACCGACTATATCTTAGCCTTGACAAGAGCCTAAAGGGATTTACATTGTAGAGTGAGAGCCTATGAGGATATGCTTTTATTAGTAACTCCCAATAAAGTAAAACCTGGAGGCTATGTCTTAGTGAAGAATTGGGTAAGGAAAGGATCAGGAGTTCTTTGGGAAGGACTGTACCAAGTTCTTCTAATGATTCCGACAGAAGTAAAAGTAGAGGGAAGGAATGCCTGGGTGCATCGCCATCATTGTAAAAGTATTAGTGAAGGTATCAGTGGTTAACTTGTTTCTTCCCAAGTTTTCTTAGAAATTCTCCACTCTATTACGAATCAAGGACAAATGGACTATCAAGATTGATGGATGGGAATTCGCGCCCATGAAAACTCGGGACGTGAAGACTCATCAGACGGGAATCATGGAGCTACGCCCACGAAAACTCAGGAAGCTCGATGAAATTCTGAGAAGCTACATCAACATCTTCTTGTTAGAACATTGCTAGAGTATAGCAGTCATCATTGTATTCAGGAGTTATCATTTATGATGAGGGTTATCATGAATGATAAAATGGGGGAATGTTAATATTGGCTAAATTAAAGACACCATAAAATGGAGAATCCCTGCACTTGTCAGAATTGCTTAACCCTTGTCAGCTGAACTTTACAGGCTTTGATTGGCTCCAGCCAGTCGAGGCTCAGATTGATAGGCAGGATGGTGAGGGGTCCAGGTGTTCTCCCTGTTTCTCTTAAATTGATAACATGTATAGCAGTTTTGCAAACGAACCTTAAAAGCATCATTTCAATTGGACCGCTGCAAAAGCATTGTAAATAGTATAAATAATGTTGCAAGACAGTCGTCCTGTTAATCGATGATTGGTCAAATTGTGCCTTGGAGAAACGGCTTGAATCTCAGGGCACATGTTTCAATGTTTGTTCTTGTTTGCTTCCTTCTAGAGCTTTCTTTCTTATACAATATATTAGCCTCTGTATTATTCGGTTAGGGAAATGTCTGTTATGTATGGGGTTAAACCAGTGGTTCCCAACGTGGGGCGTACGCCCCACAGGGGGTTAATTTGATTTTTAAGGGGGGCATCAGGTAAACATATGTAGTTTATGTTTCAGATGTTATTTTTAAGTAAATTCCATTTTCTGAGAATTATTCTTTGTCTGCTCGTGCTAAAATATGGGGGGGGGGGGGGGGCATCAGGATTTTAGAGGTGATTAGGTGGGGCATGGCCAAAAAAAGGTTGGGAACCACTGGGTTAAACGATATCTGCAATTGGATTATAAAGAGCCCACCCCAATGTGGTTCGGCCCCTCAAGGTCCCGGGACCTATAAAAGTCAGCTACCACGAGGTCCCGCGTCAATCTTCTGGGAGAGCGCTTGGGACTGCGTGACCTTCTGGAGTGTCTCTGTTTGAGCGAGGCCTAGAGGGCTTGAATAGGCAGATACGAGGATCGAACCCGCGGTGGGATAGCTGAACTGTAATTGTGTTTTGTTAAAATAAAGATTAGTTGATCAAGTGCTTGATTCAGTGTTTTTTGACTGAAACTAGACTGGGGGGAAGCTTAGAACGAGCAATTTACAATAGTAGACACAAAATGCTGGAGTACTTTCTCAGCGGGACAGGCAGCATCACTGGAGAGAAGGAATGGGGGACGTTTCATGTCGCGACCCTTCTTGAGACTGATGTCAGGGGAGTGGGCGGGACAAAGATAGAATGTAGTCAGAGGCAGTAAGGCTGGTGGGGCAACTGTGAAGGGGAGGGGATGGAGAGAGAGGGAAAGCAAGGGCTATTTGAAGTATTTGAAGTGACCTCATAGTCTTCTGTTGGAATTAGATTCCCTGTTACTGAGACAGGAACCCACCTGCTCCGCCCATTGTGTGTTATTCCATACAGAAGTATCTCCAGTTATATCTCGCGCATTCCTTCCTTCCTTCCTTCCTCATGCTTTCCATTGATGTACTGCACAGTTTAACCTGCAGATATTCATTAACACGGTTCACCAGCCAGGAGTTTCAAGTTAGCCAAGAGAGAAATGTTTCAATGCCTTCTTGTAACGGGAGCTTGTCATGCACAACACTGTTTTTGACTTTGATCTGTGCCAAGTCTGTTCCAGTGGATGCCCCCTATATGAGAATCATTCAGACCAAATTCTGATTCTTCCCCTTCAGTCTCACCTGGACTAATAGTCTTAGATCATAAGTTCAAATCTCACCACAGCCCAGTAACACAGCTGGCAAAGCCGCCCGCAGTCTCACAGCACCAGTGACCAGGGTTCGCTCCCGACCTCAGGTGATGTCTGTGTGGAGTTTGCACGTTCTCCCTGTGGCCGCTTGGGTTTCCTCCTGGTGCTCCGGTTTCCACCCAAATCTAAGGTACTTGCAGGTTCCTAGGTTAATTGGCCCTCTGTAAATTGCCCCGTGTGTCTAGGGAGTGGATGAAAATGTGGGATAACATAGAACTGGTGTGAGCGGGTGACCAGTGGTCAGTGAGGGTTTGTTGGGTCAAGTTTCCAAGCTGCATCTTTCAAATCAATCAATCAATCTAGAGAACATATATTTAGATAATTTTATAAATGTGAAATAAAGAGCTAGAGTTAGTCACAGAGATGGTCAAACTACCAAATTGTCCTTAAAAACCCATTCTAGTTTAGTTTAGTTTATTATTGTCACGTGTACTGATGTATAGTGAAAAGCTTTTTGTTGTGTGCTCTCCAATCAGTGGAAAGACTTTTCATGATTACAATCGAGCCATCCACAGTGTACAGATACAGGATAAAGGAAATGATGTTTAGTGCCAGATAAAGTCCAGTAAAGTCCGATTAAAGATAATCTGATGGTCTCTAATGAGGTAGATGGTAGCTCAGGACTGCTGACCAGTTGTTGATAGGATGAGGCAGTTTCCTGATAAGCTCCTAGGAATAATCTCCCTGAATCTGGAGGTGTGCGTTTTCACACTTATGTACCTCTTGCCTGATGGGAGAGGGGAGAAGAGGGAGTGTACGGGGTAAGTCTCATCCTTGATTATCCTGGTGGCCTTGCCGAGGCAGCGTGAAGTGTAGATGGAGCCAATGGAAGGGAGGTGTAATTTAGTCTATACGTGACTACAGGCTTAAAAAGACCCTCCTCAAATGGCTTAGAAAGAACTAAATTGTTAAAAAAGGTGTCACAATCGCTATCTCAAGGGCAATTCGAGACGGTCAATAAATCCGTGCAAGCCATGTTCACAACCATGAAAGTATAATCAGAAGTATTTTTAACAGTATCGAGACATGATTGGTATGTTCTGTGGTCTAAGAAGGCACCATTACTGATGTAAATTGCTGAGTCTGCATTTATCTGCCGTCTTCTTTCCAGGGTTTAAGTGGTTTCCTCATGTGATTAAAAGGTGTTACTCCGTATTATTGATTCAGTGGTTTTATTAAATCCTGTGCTCCACATTTTATCGCAGTTCCAAGAAGCTGTAAAACGTGAAGTTAACAAGCGTGTTTAATAATGCTCAACCAGTCTAATAGCAATGAAAGAGTCGTTTCCAGGTGAGTGGGAGCACTGTGTGTACCATCAGCTTCACTTCAGGTCAATGAAGGTTGTTGGAATGATTTTAAATTCTTAATAGATAATCGATGTTTAGTTTAGTTTAGGGATACAACGCGGAAACAGGCCTTCGGCCCACCGAGTCCGCGCCGACTAGCGATCCCCGCACACTAACACGATGCTGCACACACTGGGGCCAATTCACACTTATACCAAGCCAATTAACCTGCAAACCTGTACGTCTTTGGAGTGTGGAAGGAAACCGAAGATCCCTGAGAAAACCAACGCGGTCACGTACAAGCTCCGTACAGACAGCACCCATGGTCGGTGTCGAACCCGGGTCTCCAGCGCTGCAAGCGCTGTAAGGCAGCAACTCTACCGCTGTGCCACCATGTTGCACGTGCCATTGATATTGTGAATCAGTCTGAAGATGGGTCCCGACCTGAAATGTCGCCTATCCATGTTCTCTAGAGATTCTCCCAGACCCGCTGAGTTACTCCAGCACTTTGTGTTTTGCTCAGGATTCCAACACCTGTAGCGTCTTGTGTCTAGTTTAGTTTTAGTTTAGTTTTGTTTATTATTGTCACGTGTCCCAGTGCACATTAAAAAGCTTTTTTGTTGCATGCTATCCAGTCAGCAGAAAGACAGTACAGAATTACAATCAACCCATCTGCAGTCTACAGGTACATGACAATGGGATTAACATTTAGTGCCAGATAAAGTCCAGTAAAGTCCGATTAAAGATAGTCCAAGGGTCTCTAATGAGGTGGATGGATCACAACGTTCAGGACCACTCTCTCGTTGTTAATCGAATGGCGCCGTTGCCTGTTAACACCAGGAAGAATCTGTCCCTGAATCTGGATATATGCGTTTAATACTTCTGTACCTCTTGCCTGATGGGAAAGGGGAGAAGTGGGAGTGACCGGATTGACTGCTTTTTTTGAGGCAGTGCCTCCTGCAGATCCCTTTGATGGTAGGAACATCAATACCTTTGATGGACCAGTCAGTGTCTACCACTCTTTCAGAGGACTATCAATGTTTAAGAAACATTTTGAGAGGTGCATGGATAGGACAGGTTGGGAGGGACATGGGCCAAACACAAGCAGGTGGGACTTGTGTAGACGGGGCATGTTGGCCGGTGTGTTGGGTCGAAGGGCTTGTTTCGACACTGTATAACTCTGTGCGTCTAACACTGATGTAGCAGGGATTTGTAGTAGACAACTGAGGTTGAATGAATGAATGAATGAATGAATGAATGAATGAATGAATGAATGAATGAGTGTTTGAATACTTTATTGTCACATGTGACACGTCATACCCAAGGTATGCAAATAGTCGGAACATAGAGGGCGCTTACAAAGTTACAAAGTACTGCCGCTCGCTAGGTCCCCCTTTGTTCTCCACCCCCTCCCTCACGGCGGTCCCTCCATTGTGTCGAAAGGAACTGCAGATGCTGGTTTAAACCGAAGAGAGACACAAAAAGCTGTAGTAACTCAGCACGACAGGCAGCAACTGGAGAGAAGGAATGGCTGACGTCAAGACCCGAAATGTGTCTGAAGAAGGGTCGAGACCCGAAACGTCACCTCCAGAGATGCCGCCTGTCCCGCTGAGTTACTGCAGCTTTTTGTGTCTGTCTCCGGGTCCTCCGTTGTTCATTCTCACACCTTGGTCCTGATCGCGGTCACCGCGGAGCCCGTTACGACCCTGCCCGGCCTCTTCGTGTACCAAGACCGGCCTGGTGCTGGTCTTCAGATGTCCCGCCACCTCCAACACCCCTCCCTCTGGGTCCCAGCTGCCGATCACCGTCTGCTCCCTGCCGTCTCCCACAGTCGGGCCAGACGTGACCACCGAGTTTATCATCGGTTTGAGTGGCCAGTAATTGTGGCGGGGAGCAGTCCAGACAAGTGCTCGGCAGTAAAAACTCAACCCTTCATTTGTGTGCAGATTAAGGAGTTTGCTTATTGCTAGTGACATGATTTAGACAAATGGCCCGGTAATCCGTCAACTCAGCCTGGGCAGAGCTTGTGAGGAAACAGTGGGGGATCCTATTACCTTACATGTGTTAACAGCCAAACTCTTTTGTGTAAACAACAAACTGTCTTGCCTCAAAAGCCTGATTTTAACTCATTGTCTGTGGAAAGACCAACCACTCTCAGCATGATGAATGGGTCTGGTCTTGAGTGGCAAGCCCACGGGTGGGTGGTGGGCAAAGAGGGGAGACACGAGGTGAAAACTAGGGGGAGAGGGACACCGTCTGGTGGACCAAAGAACTGCTGCAATCTTCTTAACATCCTCAATGATTCAATAATACTTGATTGCCGCATGTAACCTAGGTACAGTTATGTCTTACCTCCAACGCACAAGTGCGCAAAGAGTCGCCACGTTTCTAGCGCCGACAGAGTTACGTCCTCTACATCATCTAACACCTCTGTCAGCTCGTTACATATACCCACCACCCTCTGTGTGATAAAGCTACCCCTCAGGTTCATATTTAATCTTTCCCCATTCATTTTAATCCTATGTCCTCTGGTTCTTGATTCCCCTACTCTGTGTATTCACTCTATCTATTCCCCTCGTGATTTTAAACATCTCTATAAGATCACTTCTCTGCTTCCTGTACTCCAAGGAATAAAGACCTTTAGCCTGCTCAACCTCTTCCTGCAGCTCAGGTCCCTGAATCCTGGCAACATCCTCATAAAATGTAGCACTCCCTTGGCACGGCACAGGATTTATCTGCTTATCATCATCATCATTGAAAACATCAACGGGCACGGTGCCTTACAATGCTGTGTACCACAGTGATCGCAACCTCTACTGAAGTGTGGATGGCCGTTGACTCGTTAGGTGCTCATCCGCCCTTTGACAGGTCTTGTTCTTGGTCCTGCTGGGGGTCCACAGCCCCCTCCTCACCTGGCAAACCAGGTGCTGGAAACGGTTTAGTCGCCGACTATCCGACCATGGAGCAGGTAGCACGGGATTACATGGTACCCGTGGCGGGGAGAACACCCCCCTGACCCGACCTGAAAATCTGCTTAAGATCTAGGATTGGGGCTTAAAGCTGCAAGCCTTCTGGATCTTGATTGCTTTCCCTTGGGTAAAAGAGCCAGAATAGGGGAATCGAGAGCAGAACCTGTGAAGGATGTGGAATGACAAAGGTTGTGTGGACAGAACAGAACATTACAAAATGGTATGATATGATACAATACGATAGAAGTTTATTTATCCAAGGAGGGAAATTGACCTGCCAACAGTCATAAAACGGGGAGAAGATACAAACTCCATCCAAACAGCACCTGTAGTCAGGATCGAACCTGGTTCTCTGGCGCTGTAAAGGCAGCAACTCTACCGCTACACCACCCAGCTGTCAAAAAGGAATTGATCAGGCACGAGCGAATAACTTTCATGGCCCTTGGGAAGGAGCAGGGGTCTGGGATGAATGGGATCACTACAATGAATGGGCTGAAAGGCCTCCACCTGAACTGCATCACTTAGACTCCATGTCACTATACATGGCGCTGTAAGATCGCACTGAGATACACCACACTTTATTATCAACGTGTGTAAAACAGAATTAGCAATTGACTGACACAACCACTTTTATGTAATTCGACTAATTAGCAGTCTAATTGAATGAAGTGAACATGTTGCAGGATTTAGGAGAGAATGTGGGGAATGGATATACCTGGATGGGTCTTCACGGATAGTGAATGGGCCTGGATAGAGTGGATGTGGAGAGGATGTTTCCACTAGTGGAGAGTCTAGGACCAGAGGCCATAGCCTCATAATAAAAGGACGTACCTTTCGAAAGATGAGGAGTAATTTCTTTAGTCAGAGGGTGGTGAATCTGTGGGATTATTTGCCGCAGAAAGCTGTGGAGCCAAGTCAGTGGATATTTTTAAGGTGGAGATTGATAGACTTAATTAGTACAGGTGTCAGGGGTTATGGGGAGAAGGCAGAAGAATGGGGTTGAGAGGAAAAAATAGATCAGCCATGATTGATTGGCAGAGGAGACTTGATGGGCCAAATGACCTAATTCTGCTCCCTATAACTTATGTCAAGTCAAGAGAGTTTATTGTCATGTGTCCCATATAGGACAATGAAACTCCTTGACAATGACCTTATGAACTTCACAACAGCTGAGACGGACAGCGTGCACTGACTAGGCCCCTTCACTGTCGGACTGTGCTAGCATTCAGTGAATATCTGCAAAGGAACCAAAAGCATTTGGTCCTCGTGGATAATTACAGTACTTGATGGGCCGAATGGCCCAATTCTGCTCCTATACCTTACGAACTTACGAGTAACTCAGCGGGTCAGGCAGCATCTCCGAAGAACATGGACAGGTGACGCTTCGGGTCAGGACGCATAAAAACGGCGCCCATTGCTGTCCTCCGCAGACGTTGCCTGACCCGCTGAGGTCCTCCAGCACTTTGTGTGTTTGTGCGTCTCATGTGTGTATGCTCCCCTTCTGGAAGCAGGACAGCACCAGAGCTCCCAGTCTCTGCCTTATGCTTTATGACAGTGTTCTCATTGGCTCATCGGTACAGAGAGAAGATCTGATTTATCGTGGTGACAGGTTGTATTTCTCGTGCGGGTGGGTGGCTGCAGGAAAGATGATGAAAGCGCATTGTCTCTTTACACGTATAAACTGACTTGTACAGCCTACGCCAAGACTGGAGGCGTTAGCAAGGCTATCAGGGCTGACTTGTTGAAGTTAGCAGCCTTCGCAGTGAAGGCAGTGAACCGTCATTATTTTCTGTGTGTAGTTACAAACAGCAGGTAGTGACAGGATATCTGTGTGTTATGAGTAAACACACAATAATACACATTCTCCTTTTCTTGAGCCGGCCCAGGGAAAAGAGAAAATAAATTCAAATTAATTTTAATTGACAACACTCCTCCTTGAATATATTAAAACACAAGGCTGCACCATGGGATTTTTTTTTCTTTCTCACTCTCCCTGTGTTAGGTTTGAGAGATGTAGCATTCAGAAACAGAACTAGCCTTTTTAACAATGTGAAATTCAACATGCAGCATTTTCTCCACAATGCTAGCTGCGTAAGTACATTGCTGGGCAGATTCATGTGAGATGCAGGATCGAGGTTTTGAAGATACTTGAGAAAATGGAATGGTCGGCGTACAGGAGGCTATTCTGCCCATTGCTCCTGTACTAGCTTACTGAAAGAACCACCCGACTATCCCCAAAGTGCTGGCGGGACCCAGCAAGTCACTCAGCATCTGTGGAGGGATTGCACAGACGGAATGGAAGTAGGCAGCGTGCCCACAGCAGAGGGCTGAACCTAAGTCTGAAGAAGGGTCCCGACCCGATACATCGCCTATCCATGGTCTCCAGAGATGCTGCCTGACTTGCTGAGCTACAGCACTCTGTGTCTTCCATTGTAAACCGGCATTTGCAGTTCCTTGTTTCCACTTCTGTGCTTATACTGTTCCTTTTACCTCACTGGAGACCTTTGAACTATCTCTAATTGGACTTTATCTTACACTAAATGTTGTACCTGTTATCCAGCATCTGTACACAGTGGATGGCTTGATTGTAATCATGTATAGTCTAGATAGCACGCAAGAAAATAGTTACTCACTGTACCTCGCTGCACGTGACAATAATAATAAGCTAAACTAAACTAAGCTAAACTTACCCAGATGATCAGTTGGTAGTGGACAAACCTGCTGGAGAAACTCAGCGGGTGAGGCAGCATCAATGGAGCGAAGAGAATAGGCAATGTTTGGGGTCGAGACCCTTCTTCAGACATTATCAGTTGGTTCTCCAAGTGTATTTCACTCTGAGTGGCCTGGTTTAGAAAGATTCTCACTCCTCAGTACTGACATCAATGTGTGCAAAATTTTAAATGTAGTGAAAAAATGCCTTACAATTGACATCACGTTTTAAATGGAAAAGAATAGCACGGAAACAGGCCCTTCGGCCCACCGAGTCAGCGATCACCCAGTGAACGAGCACTATCCTGCACACTAGGGACAATTTACAATTTTACTGAGGCCAATTAACCTACAAACCCGCACGTCTTTGGTTTGTGGGAGGAAACCATAGCACCCGGGGAAAACCCACGCGGTCACGGGGAGAACGTACAAACTCCGTACAGAGAGCGCCTGAGGTCAGGATCGAACCCGGGTCACTGGCGCTGTAAGGCAGCGACTCTGCCACTGCACCAAGGTGCCCTTCAAAAGGGTATTAGATAAGATGAGAAATGGGGTGAAAGCCGAGTGAAATGGAAAGTTTGAGGGAGGGATATAGGTGGGATGGGGGGAGGGGATGAAAGGGAAGGGTGGAAGCGAAATTAACTCCACTGTTAATAGATTTTGACTTATTTTGGGATAGCTGCCTCTCTTAATTTCCCAAGGTAGTCCAAGCCTCGTGATTTACCACATTATTAATATGAGATGATATTTCTAATTAAATGGCACACTCTTTGACTGACTGTGACATAGATGCACGATTTGTTGTTGTCATCTCATGGAGGATTACTGCATGATGAATGGTTATTTTGTGATTTTCGGATGCGCCTTGTTGACAGGTTTTCCCACTGCCTGCACCCACCGTAACATCCTGCATCCTCCGCTTCCCTCCAGCCACCTCCCACTCCTTGCCCTGCAGCATTACATGCCCACTCGCCACTCTCCCAGATAACAAAGCAGTCAGCCATCAAATGCCACAACCCCCTGCTAAACCTCCTCTCCCCCCCCCACTTCTCCAAAACTCTTCTAAATTCAGTTGCAATTCCCCTGCAATCACTTTACACCGATTACTGCAGCCCCGCGTTATTAGGACATAGAACAGTGCAACACAGGAACAGGCCCTTCGGCCCACGATGTCCATGCCCAACATGATGCCAAGATAAAATAAAGACACACAGAGTGTCTCAAAGAGTAACTCAGCAGGTCAGGCGTCATCCCTGGAGAATATGGAGAGGTGACGTTTTGGTAGGGTTGCCAACTTTCTCACTCCCGCATAAGGAACAAAAGGTCAAAATACGGGACAAATTCCAGACGACAATTCATTGACCGACTCAGCCATGGCTGGGCGACTGATGAGTTGGCCAGGGTGCTGGACTGCACACAAAGCCCAGCCAGCGGGCCAGCTGAGGAGTTTTGGCCCGCGCGAAGTCGCACGCAAAGTCCGGCGCCCCATCCAACTCATGAACCGATGATCGACCATGAGAAGGAGGGGTGGTGGTGTCGGTGGTAAGCGAAGGGCCAAAGGTCGGACAGCTGGCCGGGCAGCCGAACGACGGGGCCACGGGCGAGGCGCTGCTGCTGCACTCCATGGGCTGCACTACGTCGGGACGGGTGAGGCGGCGCCGGATCCGGCGCTCCGACCCGACAGTCCCCTCAACCCGAGTAGTAGCAGTCAAATACGGGACAAGGGCGGTCCCGTACGGGACAAACTAATTTAACCCAAAATACGGGATGTCCCAGCTAGTACAGGGCAGTTGGCAACCCTACGTTTTGGGTCAGGACCCTTCTTCATGCTTAAGATGCACTAAGATAAACTAATCTCCTCTGCCTGCACATGATCCATATCCCTCCATTCCCTGCATATCTATGTGCCAATCTAAAATCCTTTTCAATATTACTATTCTCCTGTTTAGTTTACTTTAGTTCAGAGATACAGCGCGGAAACAAGCCCTTCAGCCGACTGAGTCCGCGCCGACCAGCGATCTCCACACAATAACGCTATCCTATACACAATAGGGACAATTTACATTTATACCAAGCCAATTAACCTGCAGACCTGTACATCTTTGGAATATGGGAGAAAACCGAACGTCTTGGAGAAAACCCATGCAGGTCACGGGGAGAACGTACAAACTCTGTACAGACAGCACCCGTAGTCAGGATTGAACCCGGGTCTCGGGCGCTATAAAGCAGCAACTCTACCGCTGCACCACCGTGCCACCCACTGTGTTATGTAAACCAGTTTGAGTAATGAAGTTTGTTAAAGGCATCGTTTTTTGAGCGTTCAGCCTGATTGACCTCAAGAGTCATTCCTTCATTTCCACAGCATATGCTGATGGTCATTTGGCAGATTCATCGGTCATTTTAAACATTCAAACCATATATTTTTAACTTGTTTTTAGCACAGCAAACAAGAACTGATTGAAAAACATACAAGGTGCTGGAATAACTCAACGGGCAGCATCTCTCGAGAACAAGGCAGGTGATATTTTACGTTGGGTATCCATTGTCACCTACCCGTTGTCTCCTGAGAGACACAAATTGCTGGAGTGACTCAGAGGGTCAGGCAGCATCTCTGAAGAAAAGGAATAGGTGACTTTTTGGGTTGCGGTCCTTCTTCAGTCTCCCTTCTCCCGAAATGCTGCCTGGCCTGTTGAGTTACTCCAGCACTTTGTGCCTTTCTTGGTGAACCAGCATCTGCAGTTCCCTGTGTCTCCATGAGCTGATTGAAGACTTTTTGAACATAACAGTTGCTCATGCTTAACTGTACCAGATAAACAGGCTGGCCATTGATGAAGAAGGAACTCAGCCATGGTGGGGTTAGCCAAGCTGTTTTGGTGAATCCACAAACCCAGTTTAATGCCTGCTGCCTTGCCTGTTATACACTGGTAAGCAGTGACCTTGTCAACCCATCAACAAGCCTGTGCTGCAGGCAACGTCATGTTGGTGCCATCTCTAATTGCAAGTAACTGCAGGCTATTGCCAAAGAAATGCACAGACTAGGAAGCAAATGGTAAGCTGGCTCAAGGCTACCCACATTGCGGAAAAGCGAATGACTGTCCGATATTTCAACTCACCCAACAAGATTGTTTCTTTTGTACGGAAAAAAGCAAAATGTGGGAAACGCGTTTTAGTTTGGTTTAGAGATACAACGTGCAAACAGGCCCTTCAGTCCACCAAGTCTGCTCCGACCAGCGATCACCCATACACTAGTTCTATCCTACACACTGGGGATAATTGTGCAGAAGCCAATTAGCCTACAAACCTGCACGTCCTTGGAGTGTGGGAGGAAACCGAAGTTCTCGGAGAAAACCCCACGCAGATCACGGGGAGAACGTACGAACTCCATACAGACAGCACCGGTAGTCAGGATCGAAACTGGGTGTCTGCCGCTGCATTTTGCTGTAAGGCAGCAACTACCGCTGTGCCACCGTGACGGCTCCGTACAAACTCCGTAAACACACCCGTAGTCTGGATCAGACTCGAGTCTCTGGGGCTGTCAGGCAGCAATTCTACCACTGTACCACTGTGCTGCCCCAAAGTTTTATCCAAAGCACTTTCCATTTTATGTGGTACAAGCAACTTGAGAAATACCTATTGATTTTTTTAAAATAGTTATAGAGTTGTACAGCTCAGTAATGAGTCCATCAGCCCAACTCACCTGTGCCATCTGTGATGCTTAGTTAGAGATTCAGCATGGAAACAGGCCCTTCGGCCCACTGAGTCCATGCTGACCCATTCGCACTAACTCTATGTTGACCCACTTTCACATCCACTCCCTGCACATTAGGAGGAATTCGCAGAGGGCCAATTCACAGAGGGCTCCAAACCAGCACGTCCTTGGGATGTGGGAGGAAACCGGGGCACCCAGAGGAAACCCACGCAGTCACAAGGAGAACGTGCAAACTCCACACAAGCGGAACAGGTTGACTTCTGTTTAATTACAGCCAGCCCTCTCCAGGAATCACCGGCAATGGTCACACAGCCATGCTGAATGCCTCTGCCATTGCTGCCATCACAAACCCTGGTCCATTGGCAACAGCAGCTCAGAATGTGGCCGGTAAATGCGCCAGGGCTAAATAACAGCGGACAGATTCTCACACAGGCATCGTGCAGAGACAAGGGGGGGGGATGAAAGCCAAGGGAAGACGATCGCCCATTTATCTTCCATTCATCCCGGAGAGCAAATTGTGTTGTTCTGAATGATTGTGTCGCCCTGATGATTTTTCCTGTCAGGGAATTGTAGTGGGCCCTCTCTTGTCGGCACACGTCCTTGATATATGAGCAAGGAAACACAGCGATAGTGAGGGTCTCTCCTCTCACTGCATTTGTTGAGTCATGTCAGCCGAGAAGCACAGAGAGTGAAGGAGTGTCTGGAGAAAGCAACCGTCTGGGGGGATCTCAAGTGCCATGTACAATTCTCTCGGCCCCAGGAGCGCAAAACAAAGACTTAATTGCACTGCAGCCTCTCGCAGATAAATCACAGCTTTTTGAACACTTGATTGGATTACCGGCTGAGGTGACACCCAGTGCAACATTAAACTCCGTCAACCCCTCTCCCTCTCCCTGGAGATCAACGTCAGAGACACAAAATGATTCCGGTGACCGGGCGCGAATGGCCACATCCTCCTCTGTAAGACACCTTCTCTCCTGGACACGATGTGTTCGAGACTCTACCAATTAGTCACATATTGGACAAATCATCGATCTCGCTCGCAGCTGATTGTGTGTCTTAGATTATGAGGTTGGGAGATAGTTTGGTATTGATCACTGAATGTGTGGATCAATAACAGGCTAGTTTTTGAATTGGCCTACACTGAAAGCTCACTCAATGACATCTAGTGTCACCCCGTGGATAAATGTCCAAAGGCCAGAAACTGTTCATCTTAAAAGCATTCCACTTACGTGTGCCTCGCTAGATCAGAGTGGTCAACACCAACTGTCTTCACTTCCTCTCTGATTCATAGAAGTTCCAGGCTTATCTTTATGCCCCTGTCCCACTTAGGAAACCTGAACGGAAACCTTTGGAGATCTTCCCCTACCTGCAACCTCCGGCAACCACCTTCAACTAGCATCGCAACCGACTTCGACTAAAAAAGGGCTGATTTTTAAAACGGCAACCTATTTTTAGTCGCGGGCCGGTTTTGAAATGTTTGAAATACTCGCCGGAACATAGAAGAAGCGGAAACCACTTTCGACCATTAGGGAGACTGACAAAAACCTCCGGGAACCGCACGGAAACCTTGGGTGGGGCGCAAAGTCTCCAGAGGTTTCCGTTCATGTTTCCTAAGTGGGACAGGGGCATTAGCTGGCTCCCGCGTAGCATAACCATAAGCTGGTGTGTTTGCCCCAGTGCAGTTCCCCGTCTCTTTACGTTTCTTCCAAGCTGGTAGAGTGGCTGCCTCACAGCACCAGAGACCCAGGTTCGATCCCGACTTCGAGTGCTGTCTGTGTGGAGTTTGCATGCTCTCCCTGTGACCTCATGGGTTTTGTCCGGGTGCTCCGGTTTCCTCCCCTGTCCCAAAGACGTGCGGGTTTGTGGGTTTATTGGCCTCTGTCAATTGCCCCCAGTGTGTAGAGAGTTGATGCAAAAGTAAGATAACATAGAACTAGTAGAATGGGCTGGTGTGGACTCAGTGGGCCGAAGGGCCTCTACTCAATAAAGTAAAACAAGTTATTTCTAAGCAGTTTCTCAGTTTCAGATTGTGTAGAGGTAATGTTGACAGTGGTAGTGGCATTGTTGTATCTCTAAATAATCTAAACTAAACTCAAGAATTCAAGTCTGAAGAAAAATCCCGATCGGAAACATTGTCCGTCCATTCCTTCCGCAGACGCTGCCTGACCCGGTGATTTCCTCCAGCACTTTGTGCTTTGCTCAAGATTCCAGCATCTGCAGTTCCTTGTGTGTCCAAGATCCTGTTGGTTCTCACAGGCAGATGTAAGAGATCCTGTGACACTATTTTAAGCAAGAGTCGGAATTTATCACCGGTGTCGTATCCAATATTTATCCTTCAGTCAATTTCACTACAAGTAGATTATCTGATCACTATCTGATTGCTTGTACAAATTGGCTATCCTGTTTCTTACATTGCAGTAGCATTTAGACTGAAAACATACATTAGTTTAGAAATGCGGAAACAGTTCCTTCCGCCCACCGAGTCCATACCGACCAGTGATCCCCGCTCACTAATACTATCCTACACACTCTAGGGATATTTCACATTTATACCAAGTCAATTAACCTACAAACCTGTATGGCTTTGGAGTGTGGGAGGAAACTGAAACAGCTCGGAGAAAACCCACACTTCATCAAGATGCCTCATTA
Source organism: Amblyraja radiata (assembly GCF_010909765.2). NCBI lineage: Eukaryota > Metazoa > Chordata > Chondrichthyes > Rajiformes > Rajidae > Amblyraja > Amblyraja radiata. The sequence continues at coordinate 19,994,347 of NC_045980.1, read as the reverse complement.
AATTTAGCACAGACTGAAAAGAAAAAGAAAGTCTCTGTTAAAATCAAGTATTTTTAATATAATTTCACTCTTCACTCACAAAGAAGTTGGGGTAAATAAAGTCAGTACGCAGTCTGAAAATGCACCTAGCGTGGGAATATCAAACACTAACCCCAGTCTGAAGAAGGGTCTTGACCCGAAACGTCACCCATTCCTTCCCTCCAGAGATGCTGCCTGTCCCAGCTTTTTGTGTGTCTTCATAAATACTGAACACTTCTTTTATAACCGGTTATAGCCACGAGATGTATAAGATCACGAGGGGCATGGATAAGGTGAATGCTCACACTCTTTTTCTCCAGGTGGAGGATTCTAAAACTAGAGGGTGCAGGTTTAAGGTGAGAGCGGAGAGATTTATGAGGGACAGAGGGAATGTTTTCACACACAGGGTAGTCTTCTTCTGGAGTCAGCTGCCAGAGGAAGCTATGGCAGTGGATACAATTATGACTTTTTAAAAGGCAATTGGACTGATATAGGGACAGGAAGGGTTCAGAAGGCTATTCAGGCAAATTCCAGAACCCAACAATTGGCCCACCAGGACACCTCCCTGCTTGGTCAGTAGTGGCCAGCCATAATTGGTCTGGGTCTTTTCTTGCCTCCAACTCTTCACCCCCCTACGCCCTACTGCCTGAAGAATGGTCCCGACCCAAAACATCACCCATCCTTTTCCTCCAGAGATGCTGCCCAACTTGCTGAGTTACTCCAGCACTTTGTGTCTATCTTTAGCCCAGTATGACAACTTGGTCTGCATGGACGGGGTGGGCTGAAGGGCCTGTCACTGTGCTATGCAGCTCGATGACTCTATGATTGGACTGTTGCTCTTGTGAAAAAGGAAGACGCAGACCTCAAAACACAAAAGATAGGCACAATGTGTTGGAGT
>NC_045980.1:13948423-13988102 GCF_010909765.2 Amblyraja radiata | reverse complement strand
AGAGAATTGTTCTAAAATGAGGTAAAACGTTAGAATGCACAATATTTGAAACATCATCTGTGCAGCAGACAAGTAACAGTGCGGGTGCAGTTTGTTTAAAGTTGTTGTACAATCTAGCTCTTCGAGGACTGCAGTAACAATTGTGCCACAGGCCACAAATACTGTTCTGAAAGAATGAGAATTTCGCTACTTTCTTCCAGATGCCCTATTTATAGAATGTTTCGCAGGGGTTTTCTGCCTGAAATTTGAGATTCAGCGTTTTACAGATTGGTACCACATGCAAAACAAAAATCTACCTTTGCAGTCCAGGAGCCTTCGAGGAGGTAACGAGATGACCTCCACTAGTCAGTGGGTCCCAGGATACAAGATTCACAGAGACAGTTTCACATTTTAAAAGCGCCCATTATAAACAAATGTGCCAGCCTGCAGACTGGCCTATACTGTTTGTTATGTAATTGAAATCAGCTTTGAAATTACGCGGAGTGGCACGGTGACACAGGGGTAGAGTTACTGCCTTACAGCGCCAGAGATCCAGGTTTGATCCTGAATACGGGTGCTGTCTGTATGGGATTTGCATGCTCTCCCCATGACCACGTAGGTTTTCCCCGGTTGCTCCGGTTTCCTGCCACACTCCACAGACGTACAGGTTTGTAGGTTAATTGTCTTTGGTGAAATTATAAATTGTCCTTATTGTGTAGGATAGTGCAAGTGTACGGGGATTTCTGGTCAGCACGGACTCGATGGGCTGAAGTGTCTGTTCCCACACTGTATTTCTAAACGAAACTGAACTAAACTAAATTAAACTAAATGGAACTAAACTAAGCTACACTACAAAAGAAGAAATGTCTTGTAGTGCAGTTCCGCCAGCGATTTGCCAGCACCCTTGGCTCCAGGGCCTTTTTGGATTATCCATTTTGCCAGACCAACAGAGAGAGGTCCAACGGTACTGGAACGGTCTGCCTAGGCCGGCGATGCGTCGAGACCAAGGCCTGCAAATTCTGCCTCAGAAGTCGGCTTCGGGAACCGATCTGCCGGCTCTGGCTGGGCCGGAGTTCCAGACACTAGGCCGCAGGGGGCAAATTCAGCACGGCGATCGGTGCAGAAGTCCCGATGAGGTCAAGATCGGCAGCCTCACCCGTCCCAGGCGGCACCTTTTTGGGGGGAATCCCAGGAGGGAGATTTCAAGAGCGCTCTTGTAATTTTGTCTGGATTAAGGGAAGTGCCGGACACCAGTTGCTGGAATATCGGCGATGGGTCTGTACTTGAAATGCTAATAAGGGCTTTAACTTAGTGCTGAACGAAGGTGCCCTTTGAACACTTTAAACCGATTTACAATTTCCTCTATTCTCAGTATAATATTCACTATCTTCAGCACTGAATTAATTATGTACAACTGTAATGATTTTACAGGATGAAATCGATTTTATTATATACTGTAGGTAGATTAACTAGCAAATAGTAAGGGTTTTATAGTCCTTTCCAAAAAAAATGTTTTTGCTCAAAACAGTATGTGCTGAGGTAACTCAATAGGTCAGGTGGCATCTGTGGAGGGTGGAAATAAGGAACTGCAGATGCTGGTTTACAAAAAAAAGACACAAAGTGCTGGAGTATGTCAGCCGGTCAGGTAAAACAAGGATAGGTGAAGTGTCGGGTTGGTATCCTTCTCCAGACTTGCGGATTGGGTCGGGGCCCTTCTTCAGACTCATCAGATCTGTGGAGGAAATGACGTTTCAGGTCAAGACTATTCTTGAGACAGTGTCAGAAGAAGGGTCCCAACCTGAAATGCCGCCTATCCATTCCCTCCACAGATGCTGCCTAACTTGCCGAGTTACCACAGCTCTTTGTGTTTTGCTCAAGTCCAGCATCTGCAGATTTGATTTGATTTGATTCAATTTATTGTCATTGCACTTTTCAGTTCAACGAAATGGTTTAGCCTGCAGTCATAACATAGAATAAATAATAAACACTCAACACAGTTTAAAGTCCCAAAGTCATTGTCTCTTCCCTCCTTGCTCTCCCTCTGCGCTGAGGCAATCCAAGCCTCCGATGTTGTGACCCCGCCGGGTGGTGGTAGGTAAGTCTCGCGGCTGAATCCGTGCTCCGCAAACGGGCCGGTTCAAACTCCGCGGCCCGGGGCGGTCGAAGCTGCCGAAGCTGCCGTCCTCCAGTCCAGCGGACGCAGCTGTAGTTGCGGGAGCTCCGGAAAACAGAACTCGAGCTCCCGATGATGACGTCCACTGGCCCGCGGCCGAGCCTCCGAGGCTCCAAAGTCGGGTCGAAAGTTGGGTCGCCCCGCAACCACAGCCCCGAAGTCGGCCAGCCTCGCGTTGGTAAGTCCTGGCTGGCTCTGCCTCCGCAGCCTCGAGGTCGGTCGCAGTTGGAGGCCGCCAGCTCCGCGATAGGCCTCAGCGCAGTCGGACACGGAGACGGGGGATACGGCAGGAAAGGTCGCATCCCCCCCCGAAGGAAGAGTCAAAAAACATGTTACACCCACCCCCCCCCCACACATACACAACTAAATAAACCGAAATAAACTGTAAAAACGGGACAAGAGAAAACAAAAAACAGAAAAGACAAATGGACTGCAGGCGATCCGCAGCTGCAAGGCAGCGCCACCACTTCCGGATGCAGATCCTTGTGTCTCTAAATATTTTGTGCAGTTTTGGTCTCCTAATTTAAGGAAGGCCATTCTTGCTATTGGGGGTGTGCAGCGTAGGTTCACCAGGTTAATTTCCGGGATGGCAGGACTGACATACGATGAAAGAATGGATCGACTGGGCTTATATTCACTGGAATTTAGGAGGACGAGAGGGAACCTTACAGAAACATATAAAATTCTTAAGGGATTGGACAGGAAGAATGTTCCCGATGTTGGGGGAGTTCAGAACCAGGAGTCACAGTTTATGAATAAGGGGGAGGCCATTTAGGACTGAGATGAGGAAAAACTTTTTTACCCAGAGAGTTGTGAATCTGTGGAATTCTCTGCCACAGAAGGCATTGGAGGCTAATTCACTGGATGTTTTCAAGAGAGAGTTTGATATAGCTCTTCGGGCTAACAGAATCAAGGGCTATAGGGAAAAAGCAGGAACGGGGTACTGATTTAGGATGGTCAGCCATGATCATGCTGGCTCGAAGGGCCGAATGGCCTTCTCCTGCAGCTATTTTCTGTTTCTAAGATTTGCTGCTGGCCTTTGCATTTCAATGCCATAGAATTTGGAAGTTCTCTTTGGCTATTGAACATTAGGTTTGTGGTTTGCAAATAAAAATGCTCATCATAGCCAGTTAGTTGGAAATAACAAACCACAAAAAGTGAGTGAATGCTCCCAAGAATATTATCAACTGTAATTATTACCATCAGTAGTAAATTACAAGACTGGTATTTATTTACTTACGGTATTGCATCCCTATACTGCTGATTAAAGGGCCTGGCCCACTTGGGCGTCATTTGCGCGTCCCGTTTTCAAAAATACAAACAGAAATGCCAGCTCTGAGACAAACACGAACAGAAGGTTCACATCTTCCAGATACTGTTTTCATCTGAAAGGCCAGAGATGAGCATTCACTCTGATGCTGGGCCACAGATGCTGCCGGTCCCGCTGCATAAGTCCAGCAGCTTCTATTGTTTATGTTTGGTGGGCCACAGCGGTAGTGTTGCTGCCTTACAGCACCGGAGACCTGGGTTCGATCCTGACTCCAGCTGCTATTTGTACAGAGTTTGTACGTTCTCCCTGTGACTGCGTGGGTTTTCTCCGGGTGCTCTGGTTTCTTTCAACATTTTGCAGGTTAATTGGCTTCAATAAAAAAAAGTTGTAAATTGTCCCTTGTGTGTAAGATAGTGCTACTGCAAGGGGTGATAGCTGGTGGACCATCTCTCTCCATCCTTCCCCCACCCTAGTTGTCCTGTTTGCATCCTTTCATTTACACCCCTTCCACAGCCAACAATGGACCATTGTGGGTTCTTTGACTATCGGTGCCGGCTTTGATTTGTTTTGTACCTTTTCATACCTCTAGTTTCCCTCTCCCCAGACGCTCGGACTGAAGAAGGGGCTCGACCCGAAACGTCACCTATTCCTTTTCTCCAGAGATGCTGCCTGACCCACTGAGTTACTCCAGCATGTTGTGTCTATCTTCGGCGTATACCAGCATTTGCAGTTCCTTCCTTCACATTACCTGCTGAGGATTAAGTTGAAATAATTGACGCACCATACATTGGACCACTCTTAGCAAGTCACAGTCATTGAAGAACGATTCCTCATTAAGTGAATGTTGCTTCAAACAAAGAGATAAACTATTAATTGAGAACAGCTCTGAACTAACTCTGTGAAACAGGTCAGCTAAGTGGGGTTTCTTTTTAAGTCTAGGCTGTTTGCATTTTGGAAGTGATGCCTGCTCTATAAATACGGGCCCTGATTTAAGGCGACCAAGCAGGAACATCTGCATTCCATTTTTAAATGTTATGTTTAGATGAAACGAAACTCAATATTGTACAAAGTTAAAAATTTGTCTGTAGCAGTCTTCATATATCAGATGTGAAAACACATTCATGAATTCAAGCTATACCTTTGTCTTAGAACCATTTGTATATTAAAGCAAAAACATGGCTCGTCTCCAATATTCCACTGTTGTCTCAATGTTTTGAAACAGCCTCCAGTAAATGTCAAACAAATTAATATTTCTGTGTAAAACAGTGCTGGAGTAACTCATCTCTGGATATGCTGCCTGGCCTGCCGAATTCCTCCAGCACTTTGTGTTTTGCTCCAGATCCCAGCGTCTGCAGACGTCTCCCTCCCTCCCTCCCTCCCTCCCTCCCTCCCTCCCTCCCTCCCTCCCTCCCTCCCTCCCTCCCTCCCTCCCTCCCTCCCCAGCGTCTGTCTCCCTCTCAATATTCCTCTGACCATTTTGAAAAGTGATTCACTGCAGTATATTCTTACTAAGGAATATTGTCCCATCTAAATTATCACTGGTAAATGAATAGGATTGGGAAGAGAAAATTATAAAATATTTTGCAATTCTATCCGATGTGTAATTACAATATATATGTAGATATGACAATCTGTAATAGGCTATGTATTAATTATTGATAATTCAATAATTCTGATCATATCTGCTATAGTGGAAATAGTAATGTAACAGTCTTAGCATTTGCAAATATCAATGTATCAGTCCTCCTAAAAAATAATAATTATCGATTATAAATAGCAACAAGGATCCAGAGAAGAATTTGAAAAAATGACAGGAACCATGGTTTAGTGGGATATGGGCCAAACGCAGACAGGTAGGACTGGTGTCGATGAGGCATTTTGGTCGGCATGGGTAAGTTGGGCCGAAGGACCTGTTTCCGTGCTGAATGACTCAATGGCTGTATCATACAATACAAAGCACACCAAACAGAATATAAAAGGAAGAAGAGGGAATTCCTCTGGGCTTTACCTCACTGCTAACCATTGCCAATTCACAATGTAATATTATTTTAGAAATATATTGCAAAACTGATCATATATTTCATTAGTTCTGTCAATGTTTCAGGTTCCCCTTGAGAGGTTGGAATGTAAAATCGAGGCTGATGTTTCAGGTGCAGTTCAAGGGATGGTCAGAGCCTTTGACTTTCCAATGTGACATTTAACTGTCGGCTCTTTACTCTATCACACCTCCGATTCACCTTCTGAAGTATTTTATGTATTGGAAACCACTTTGGGATGCTATGAGGCCAAGGAAGGTGCTAGTTAAATGCCTATCCTATTTCTTCCATTTATTCCAAGTGCTACGTTAATCTAATGAAGGGTCCTGACTTGAAATGCTGTGTTGTCCATTTAAGTTTAGGTTAAGATTTATTCTTGTCACATGTACAGAGGCACGGCGAAGAACTTTATTTTGCATGGCATCCAATTAAATCAGATAATATTACACATAAATACAGTCAATCCAAATAAAGTACAGTAGAAGGGTCTCGATCCATAACGTTACCTATTCCTTTTCTCCAGAGGTGCTGCCTGACCCGTCGCATAACTCCGGCATTTTGTGTCTGGCTTTAAGTACAATACTAAGGCCAAAGTGAAAGATACAGAGTGCAGCTAGATTTACTCGTGGAAAAGAAGTTTAAAAGAGTAGGGTGATTGTATCGGAGATAGTAGATCCTCCTCTGGGACCAGCACGCAAAGCGTTACCTAGGTTTGACACCATCTTATCATCCTTCCACAGAGGCTGCCGAACCCATTGGGTTCTTCCCTCGGTTTGTTTTTTTCTACACTGGGAAATGCACTTCATTTTTTGATTACAGCAAATTTATTTTTAAATTGCTATTTTTTGTTGCTGACAGAATAACATGAGTGTGATGTTCTTACAATAAACGCACTGGTTAACCTATCATTCACAGAATATAAACTGTAATTAAAAACACATTTAAATACTGAACTCCGGTGTTACTAAGTATAACGTGATGCAGGAAAACACTGACTAATACATCAAACTGACATAAAAAAGCTTTGCATTAACATTATGTTGGGTGTGTTAAGAATATCCTTACCAATATCTAAAAAATAATTATTACATTTCAAATTAAAATTTGAAAGTTCTATAAAGTTGTTGACATTGTGCTATACTTGTACATGTTAAATCAAATCAGATACTTCATTAAGTACCCAGAGAACAAATAGATGGCATCTGTTCATGTCCCCAGTTTGATTGGATGGATGCGATGTATTTACTACCCAGTGTGCTATTGTTGCATTGGAAGTAAGAGTTCTCCAAATTCTTTATCTCCCTGCAACAAAGAAGCGTGGGAAATATGTTTTACACTCTGGACTGTTCCTATAGTACCAAGAAACAGAATGTTAATGGAACTCAGATGGGCAAAAAAGCATCTGTGGAGGCAAAAGTCGACATTTCAGGATGAAACCCTGATTCAGAACTGAGAGCAAAATGAGAATATACTTCACTGAATACACAGCACTGGGCCTCCCTGTACCCGCTACAGTTTAGAAAGATGAGGGGGAGACCTCATTGAAACTTACGGAGTAGTGAATGACCTGGATAGAGTGGATGTGGAGAGGATGTTTCCACTAGTGGGAGAGTCTAGGACCAGAGACCTTGGCCTCAGAATAAAAGGATGCACCTTTAGAAAGGAGATGAAGAATTTCTTTAGTCAGAGGATGGTGAATCTGTGGAATTCATTCCCACACATGACTGTGGAGGCCAAGTCACTTCATATTTTTAAGGCGGAGATTGACAGATTCTTGATTAGTATGGGTGTCAGGGGTTATGAGGAGGAGGCAGGAGAATGAGGTTAAGAGGGAACGGTAGGATCAGCCATGATTCAATGATGGAGTAGACTCGATGGGCCGAATGGCCTAATTCTGCACCTATAACTTATGAACTTCCACAGATGCTGCCTGACCCACTGAGATCTTCCGGCATTTGGCTTTTTTTGTCCCGGATTCCAGCATCTGTCTTCGTTCCCCTGGAGGAAACCATTTGTGGGACACAAAGTGATGGGGTAACTCAGCGGATCAGTCAGCAACTCCGGAGAACGTGGATTGGTGACGTTTCGGATCAAGACCCTTCTACATTCTCGGACATAAATCAGGCTAAGCTGTGCAGGTTAAATAAATCTGCCAACTTTCATTGGTTTGACCTATATATATATATATATATATATATATAAGTAATGTCCACATGAACATAGTAATGGAATATTGTTACTGAAAGAACACTCTATTACAGTAAACACCTTTACCCAAAGAGACGGGCAAAACATTAGAAGAAAGATAAAGTTGCATTAGAGAACGCACGATTAGAAAATGTCTTTATATCTGAACGGGATTTGATCGATTGATCAATTGAAAGATACAGAATGGGAACAGGTGGAACCCCACTGATCACAGGTGGAACCCCACTGTACACATGTCTTTGGGATGTGGGAATAACCCAGAGAATCTAGGGGAAACTTACTGTACTGTATATCGTCACAGGAAGAACATGCAAACTCCACACAGACAAGCACCCGAGGTCAGGATTGAACCTGCCTCCAGCGCTGTGAGGCAAGCAGCTCTACAGCTGCACCTCTGTGCCACCCTTATTTCTTTCTTAACAACTATTAGTTGGATGGCGCAGAACTTCCTCCAACTGAACGAAAGTAAGTCTGAGGTCATCCTACTCGGCCCCTCGTAATCCATCAAAACGATAGCAGGCAGCGTTGGTAGCCTTACCCCATTAGTCAAACCTCACGTCAAAAACCTTGGCGTGATATTTGACTCCACGTTGAAACTGCAACTCCCTTTACACTGGCATCAGCCAATCATCCCTGTCCTGCCTGCAATTGGCCCAAAACGCTGCAGTGAGACTCCTGACGGGCACCCGAAAAAGAGAGCACATCACCCCGATCCTGGCCCCTCTCCGCTGGCTCCCAGTGCGGTTCCCAATCAATTTCAAGCTCCTTCTTTTTGTTTATAAAGCCCTTAACGGGCTTGCCCCCACCCACATCAAAAATCTGCTAAACCACCATTCTACATCCAGGTCCCTCAGATCGTCCGACTTGGGGTTACTGACCATCCCGCGGTCTAGGCATAGGCTCAGGGGCAACTGCGCTTTTGAGGTTGCAGCTCCTAGACTATGGAACAGCATCCCTCTTCCCATCAGAACTGCCCCCTCCATCAATTGTTTTAAGTCTAGACAAAACTCTCAAGCCTTTCTTGAGGTCCTCTGAGGGAGCGCTGTATGTATGTATGTATTTATGTATGTATGGTTGATCTATGTACCTCCGTTTGTAGCACTTAGTACCTGCACTAATGTAAAGCACTTTGGTCAATGAGAGTTGTTTTTAAATGTGCTATAGAAATAAAATTGGCTTGACTTGACTTGATTACATTTATTTTAAAATAATTTGACCTCTTTCCTATCAGTAAGGTGCAGCAGTATCAAATGTTGTGAGTTTTTAAAACAGTTAACATTATAATTGGTTAACGTATGCTCTTTGCGGTTGGTCCACGCTGCCTTTCTATTTTTAAAAATGACTTTCATGTTGACAGCTGTAACATTTTTTAATCTTTGAAGATACCAATAAAGTTGAGGCCAAAAGGAAGTTCAGCTTGGATGTTCAGCCACCTATTGACCCAAGCCTTTGAATTGCAATTTCCATTTATACTCTATAAAGAGATGCATAAAAAAATCAACGTCCTTTATGACCCACCAGTTTGCTTCTAATTGTCAATAATTGGTGCTCAACCTTCTCGACTTTTAACAAGATCACTCCAAAGAAAGCTCACGGAGCTGCTTGCTGTCCTTAAAGTGGGAATTGCTAGCAAATCTATTGGGGATGGAAGAAGGACTACGTGAGAGTAATAGATCAGGTAGATGCACAGAATCTCTTTCCCAGTGTGGGGGGTTCTAGAACCAAATGGCCTAGGTTTGCGGTGAAGGGAGAAAGATTTTAAAGGAATCTGATGGGTAACTTTTTCACACAAAGGGGGGTAGGTGTACGGAACGAGCCGCTGGAGGAGGTAGTTGAGGCAGGGTCTATTGCAACGTTTAAGATGCAATTAGACCGGTACATGGATAGGACAGGTTTACAGGGGTATAGACCAAATGCTAGCAAGTGGGACAAGTGTACATGGGACATGTTGGTCGGTGTGGGCAAGTCGGGCCGAAGGGCCTGTTTCCACACTGTATGACTCTATGACTCTGTGACCAATCCCTTGCTTCAGTCCATATTAGCTCATGATAGGTAGACAAAAGTGCTGGAGAAACTCAGCGGGTGCAGCAGCATCTATGGAGCGAAGGAAATAGGCAACGTTTCGGGCCAAAACCCTTCTTCAGACCGGGCTGAAACCTTTCAGATGTTCTGCCAAGACTAGTTCATGATACCAAGGAGTGTCCCGACCCAATATATAGCCTGTCCATTCCCTCCACAGATACTGCCTGACCCATTGAGTTACTCCAGCACTTCTTCGCTTATTTTCCTTGTTTCCTTTTTCTTGCTGCCATGTTGAATCTCACCTTTAACAAACTTCCCAGGGGAGTGTGCCTTGCTGTGTATAAGTAGGGAATGGCCTTAGTTGAAGGGACTTTTGGCTAGGCATGTGGATGTGAGGGGAATGGAGGGGTATGGATTTATCATGCAGGTAAGGGTTGGACTTGGCATCACGTTGTGGGCCGAAGGGCCTGTTCTTGTGCTGTACTGTTCCATGTTCTACAGGATCGAGACAATTAACAATATGCTCCAAAAGATGAAACTTTCGGGTGGATACGTCTATTTTTGGTGTTGTAAATTTGAGCTGTTGATTCAGTTTCCACAATCAGGATCTTGAGACAAGGTGTGAATGGGAGGGCGTGCAGTCTGGCAAGGAGCAAACAGTTCCTTGGGGGATGGGGGTGGGGGGGTTGCTGAAGATCGCTTGAAGTTGCAAGTACGGTTTTTTTCTCCGCCAGGCAGGGTCTAGCAGTGCTGGGAGGGAGGGAGGCAGCTGGGTTCTGACACAATCTGGATTTCCAAACAGGTGTTGCTGAAAGGCTTCGGGCCATGGGGCTGGTGAGATCGCCCCGCCTGTCGCGTGTGATCAAAGCAACCAGATATACTGTCTAATCAAATTCACTGTTCCCCGACAAGCAAAAAAAAAACGGTAGGAAAGAACTGCAGATGCTGGTTTAAATCGAAGATAGACACAAACTGCTGGAGTAACTCAGCGGGACAGGCAGCATCTCTGGAGGGAAGGAATGGGTGACGTTTGGGGTCGAGACGTTATTACCCATTCCTTCTCTCCAGAGATGCTGCCTGTCCCGCTGAGTTACTCCAGAGTTACTCCAACAAATTCCACCTCGTTAAAACTCCGCAGAACCTTCGTTATCGTCGAAGTTGCATTAGGGACTGGGTCGCATTTTAAGGTGAGGGGTTGGGGTTGGAAGATTTAAAGGGACCCGAGGGGCATTTTTGTTACACACATAGACTGAGCGGTTCAACCCTCCACCACAGCTTGGTACTCCAGCATTTTGTGTCTACCCTTGGTTGTAGACTGGTTTCAGGACGGACCATTCTTTGCGGGAGTAAAGGATACCTGTACACAATGGAAGGAGGTGGCTGGTGGTGTTCCAAAGGGGTTCATTACTGATGTATAAATGTCACAATGTACATTACTGCTGGTGGAAAAGAAATCTAAATTTTCAATGATACCAAACTGTGGTGGGGGGTTAAACCGCTCAGCGTATGTGTGTAAAAAAAATACCCCTCGGATCCCTATTAAATAAATGTAATACATCTAGTCCCCCCCCCCCCCCCCTTCGACTCAGTCTGAAGAAGGGTCTCGACCCGAAACGTCACCTATTCATTCTGTTCTCCAGAGATGCTGTCTGTCCCGTACTCCAGCGTTTTGTGTCTATCGAAGGCAGTTGTAGACAGTTACACGGAATAGGGCAGGTTTAGAGGGATATGGGACAAACGCAGGCAGGTGGGACTAGTGTAGATGGGGCATGAGGGCCAGATTGGGCAGAAGGGCCTGTTTCCACTCTAAACATCACCAACAATTGTAAACTCCCAGCGTGACCTCTCTGGTGTTCTAAGTGAAGGACCTGTTCCACGCGGCATCACTCTATGACTGAGATAACGTAGAAACGTTTATCAAAATGACCCGGTCGCAACACTTTTGTGAAAATGAAGACATTGTTCAGTGGTCTGCGATCGAAGTCACGATCCTAAAGGGCTTTCCCCTCATCGATGCCAGAAGCCTTTCCCTCTTCCTTCCGCGCCATGTGCAAACTCTGCCTTTTTGTTTCTTTCTCGGAAAGGGCACAGATCAGAAAGATAAGTTGATTGATCCAAACAAACTCGAACGGGGAAAGAAGGGACCCAAAACAAACTCAAGACAATAGTCCCTTTCATTCCGGCTTGTCAAGTTCAAAGTATATATTTACATAGACTGGGGATATAAAGAGAAGTTGTGCAGGGCTATGCTGACAGTTCCACTACACTCTCAATCTACTGTATCTGCTGCCCACGATACTGTTTCCTTACCGCTTTACATCCGACCTCCCCATTTCATCCACTCCCACACCGCGCCACAGACTTGACACCGACTGTCTGAACAGCCGACACCGGTTCGCCCTGATATTCCTTTGAAAGCCCCGGCCACTTTTGAAACTTGTTTTGAATCACTGCGACAAGCCAACTATATATTTACAAGGACCCCCCCCCCCCCCTAAGATTAAATCAAGACGCCTCTTGCCGACCGTTCGCCATCTCACTGCTGTGCGTCCAACTAGACCAGGCAGGTTTTGTAACTTATCCACTGTCCGACCAAACTCTCGCAGTTAAAACTCAAGGTAAAAATAAGGGAACACACGTCTTTTAGAACCATTTGCACTTTCAACAATTGTCATATCAAATAAGGAGGAAGGCATACACTTCAAATGTTGCAAGCTATTTAACACATTCTGCAATTATCATTTTTATGCTAAACATATTAAGATTTTATGCTTCAAATGTTGTAACTGGGCGAATTAGACTTTTTGTTGAGGTTGGTTTTAATCCTGATACACAGTTTTGTTTTAAAAATGAAAATAGTATAAATCTATATCAATTGATAAAAAACTTCGAAGCTGCTCAGACTGGATTATTCAGTACAACATTATCCTTTTAAAACTGTGATTTTATGTCTTTAATATAGTTTGAACTGTGCCGCAGCACCATTCAACTTCAACGTTTAATTAACTAAAGGCACGCAAATTCTATTCACGACAGGTCTGACCTGCCCTTTTTAATATTTCGCCTTTACGTAACAGCAATAAATCAAGTGTAGCAGGCAGTGGTTCTGCTGTTTAACCCGGGGCATTGCCTTTTCAGACAGTTTGCCATTAATCTGATTACCCTTTTTCAAGAAGTCACATATTCAGCCGCTCTCTTGCCAAACTAAAGAAACATTTTATTTTTTATAAAATAGACGAACTCGACGACAATTATATTTTACAAATATGTACAAATGTGCTTCACAAAGCACGCGAAGAGCTACACAATACGAGAGACATCCTGCCACACAGTTCTTTGTCTCACCTAGTGCTTGTTGATCTATTCATGGCTTGAATTAGCTTTACAATGAGGCGAGTCGACAAGCTCCGTGGGTCTCTTTGAATCGCCCGTTTACAAATCAGTTCAACTTGCCTGACACTAGCTTGATCTCCATCAGAAAGCAAAATGTGTCATTAAAGAACTTCTGTCGCCCATACCTCTAAGTTCTTTTGTCAGAGAGAGATTCTTTGTAAGTCTTTTATCTGCAGCTGATTGTTGGAACGAGAGGGAGAGAGGAAGGGAGGGAGGGGGAGAGAGAGAGAGGGAGGGAGGGTGGGGGAACTATTGCACATTGTTAGAGTAGCCCATCTTCGGAAGAATATTGCTCATCGACAAAATACTGAAGAGTTCCTACTTTTTTCCCTGAAAATGTTCACGTTGAAAGAGCGGAGCCGCCGAGTCCGGGGAGTCCAATCACCGTTTCCAAAACTTACAGCAGAACACACATTGTAGAAACAGGCGTCTCTGATTTCTGATTCCAAATATTTGAGACGCCACAGGTCCCTCCTATAGTTTAACCTCTCCTTGAACCTCGCCATGCAGCCCCGGCCAGCTGTGTCACCAGCAAAGGAAACTATTCCACATCGCCTTTCACTTCAAAAGGTGAGTCGCTCATTGTTTTGTTTTTTTGGGGGGGGGGTCTTTTTTTGTTTGGTTTGTACGGCCAAATGTCCCCCCCCCCCCCTGAATCTCAGGATGTCTCCCGAATCAGAAGTTGGAAGGAGCGGGATTGTAGCGAGGTCAGACGCAAGTTGGTGGCAGCGCAGGTTCGTATTTCCCGTGCGGTTTCAAGGGAGGGTGGGCCTTGCCGTAAGACCCCCCGACGCTACTCGTTATAACGCTGGCGGGCTTCCTCCTCACCCTCCTCCTGAATCTTTTGCTGCAGATGTTCTGCCAAGACTGCAAGGTCTTGGAGCTCCAAATCCACATCCCGCTGGTGATGCCCACCACCAGAAGCATGAAGATCTTCACCATGAAGATCTCCACTGCTGGGATGGAACTGGTCATGGTGCAGTCCAGGTCATTCGAGTGGTGGCCCTTCCTGCACTTCTCTTGGGTGGCCAACAGCTTCCAATAGTCCATGTTGAGGCGCTCGTAGAAGTAACACGCGATGACACAGGTGGCGGGCACGGTGTAGAGAACGGAGAAGACTCCTATCCTCACCATCAGCTTCTCCAACTTGTCCGTGTTCTCGCCGCCGGTCTTCATCACCCGTCGGATGTGGAAAAGCGCCACGAAGCCGGACAGGATGAAGGAGGTGCCGATGATCAGGTAACAAGCGAGAGGGATGAGCACGAAACCGGTCAGCGCGTTCACGTCCATACTCCCCACGTAACAGATTCCGGTCAGCTCATCCCCGGCCACTCTCCTCATCACCAAGATGATGATGGTCTTGACGGCTGGGATCGCCCAGGCGGCAAGGTGGAAGTAGCTGCTGTTGGCTTCGATGGCTTCGTGGCCCCATTTCTTGCCAGCAGCCAAGAACCATGTGAGGGTGAGGACGACCCACCAGAGAGAGCTGGCCATGCCGAAGTAATACAGCACCAGGAAGACGATGGTGCAGCCCGTACTCTCCAACCCTTCTTGGATGACATAGAGGTGGCCGTTGTCCCTGTCGCAGGCGATGCTTTCCCTGCCGGCGAACAGGCGGACGATGTAGCCGGCAGAGTAGACGCAGTAACACATGGAGAGGAAGATGATGGGTCTCTCGGGGTACTTGAAGCGCTGCGGGTCGATGAGGAAAGTGAGGACGGTGAAGGCGCTGGAGAAAAAGCAGAAGATGGACCAGATGGCGATCCAGACGAAAGCGAAGCCCTTGTCGTGGGTGGCCCAGTAGACATCCACGTTGGGGGAGCAGAGAGGCGCGCACGACGCGCTCTTCTCCACCCGGTGGAACTTGTGCGAGTTCTCGCAGAGCGTTTTGCCCGGGCTCTCTTTGGGGATATGGTATGTGTCCTGTGAGCCCCCTCCTCCTCCTCTGGGGTGCGGTCTGTAGATGGGAGGGAAGGCGCTTGCTCCCCTGGCCGAGTCGTCCGACCCGTTGCTCGGCGCTTCCATGCAGAGGAAGTTAGGGTCGTTCTTGTTGGGGAGTTTGCTGCAATCCAGCGACTCCGGCCACCTGAAGCTGAACTGTTCCATGATGGGCGAGCACTTGAAGCGGGCCTGCTCGCACATCACCCGGCAGGCGGGGATAGGGATGGACACCTCCTCGGTACACATGGGGGCGTAGAGAGAGCACAGGAAGAACTTGAGGTGACTGTGGCATCCGTACTCAACCAGCGGGGCGAACTCATGCAACTTGATGGCGGCTTCCCTCTGATCCTCGTGGCCCATCAGGTTGGGCATTCGGGTCATGTTGTAGCCAATGTCCCGGCACATGGGGATATCTATTGGTTGACATCTACCCTCTCGCTCCGAGCGCTCCGGGTCCATGGAACTGATGGCCAGGGCCAAATGAGTGAACCATGCGGCCAGGACACACAGACAGCCAGCTATCCCCGGCGACCTCATGTCAAACACCGCCGTGAGAAGTTATTCACCGACTTCCCCTCCTCTCCTCTCCTCTCGGTCGCAAGGAGTAAGTCAAAACACCGGCCCAAAGTTTTCACGTTAAACTTGGTCCGGTGGCGGCCGTCCCCAGCCTCTCGCTAGGCGTGCGCTTCTGGGCTGGAAGAAGGGGGTGGGGGAGAGCAGGGTTAGGCAGCCGGAGTTGTGGTAGGGAAGGTCCCGTCTCCGAACCAGCTGAAAAATCCACAGAGGTGACCAGCCCAAGACGAAGCGAAGCGGAATAGACAGAATCAACAGCGGCGATCGTCCCTGGCACTCTCACTGAAAACCCCCCCAAGAGCTTGTATCGGAGGAGCGCTGCTGTGTGCAGTGGCTTGTCCCAGGTACGAGGAAGTAAATAGAGAGAGAGACAGAGAGACAGAGAGAGGGAGAGAGAAAGGGGGCGGCGTTCTCAGTAGCAACTGCAAAGTGAGCTAAAAGGGGGCGGGACTACTGTGAAAACACAGGCACGGAAAAAAAAGAGCAGCCACAGAGAGAGAGAGAGAGAGAGAGGTGTGTGTGGGGGGTGGGGTGGTGGTGGTGGGTGTGGGGTGGTGGCAGAGATGATGAGCATATTTTGCAAACAAGCATCTGGGTCACACCATTCATGTTTTGGGTAAATTTCCGCCGCTTTTTTTTCTTGAGTTGAGTGACTACAGATCCAAATACCGCCGCCGGCTGTGTGAGAGTGTGTGTTGGCGTGTGTATTTGGTGTGTGAATGTGTTTGGTGTGTGTGTGTGAATATGTGTGTGTGTGAGTATGAGTGTTTGTGTGTTTGGTGTGAGTATGTGTGTGTTTGGCGTGGGTGTGTGGTATGAGTGTTTTTGGTGTGAGTGTGTTTCGTGTGAGTATGAGTGTGTGTGTGAGTCTGAGTGTGTCTGTGTATGTGTCTGTGTGTGTATGAGTATGTGTGTGTCTGTGTGTATGTGTGTGTGAGTGTGTGTGAGTGCGTGTGTGAGTGTGTTTGAGTGTGTGTGTGTTTGGTGTGTGCGTGTTTGGTGTGTGCGTGTGTGGTGTGTTTGTGTGCGTGTGTTTGAGTGTGTGCGTGTGAGTGTGTGTGTGTTTGGTGTGTGCGTGTGTTTGAGTGTGTGTGTGTGAGTGTGTGTGTGTTTGGTGTGTGCGTGTGTTTGAGTGTGTGTGTGTGAGTGTGTGTGTGTTTGGTGTGTGCGTGTGTGAGTGTGTGTGTGTGTTCGCTTATTTCATAGCAACAGATGCTTTATTCCATAAACCAACAGATATATAAAAGTCCAGGACTACACCACGCAGCAGGTCGGGAGGGAAACTACCACTTAAAAACACCACGGATTATCTTCAACCGCGGTCGGCTTGATTGTAATCATGTAAACTTTCCGCTGACTGGATAGCACACAACAACAAAAAACTTTTTACTGTACCTTGATACACGTGACAAGCAACTAAACTAAACTTTGGCAGTGAGATTCGTCCCTCTAGTGCGGTCAAATGGACTCTCTTTGCATGGTTTACCTAGCCGAAGCAAATTTCTATAAAAGTTTACTAACCAGAGACCGTGCCCTGGATAAAATACTCCGAAATACAAACTGATGTGAAAACAACAACAAAACACAAAGTTTCTAAACGTAAGCTTTCCTACATCAACATATATTCATTTAGGTAATGTTACACTTGCAAAGCTGCCTATCCCCCCAGATTGCATTATCTTTTTTTTTAAACAGCTTACCATCCGATTTCAGCTGCAAACAATCGGCTAACCTAACTGCACATCTCCGGGAGGGAGAGAGAGAAAGAAAGACAGAGAGACAGAGAGAGAGCAGCAATCGACTGAGATAATTCTGTTGCAAATAAATGAAAAGGCTCTTTGATGCTTGAAGCTGAAAAGATATTTTTGGGGGGGTTGGATTTGAAACCTGCGCCTTTATGGAAATGAGAGCATCCCCGCTGGATGTCAGCGACAAGAGACAGACCCCCGGCGACCAGCGTTACACAAGATTGCAGGAATTTTATGGCTGTCGGCCGCTGACCATTTCTCCCTTTGTGTTCTTTGAAGAATGACTTTAGACATTTTTATTTACATATTTAACCATGGATGAAAAAAAAAGCGGCTTTAGTTTTGGGGGAGGGAGGGGGGTGGGCTTAGATGCGGGATTCGCTTTATTTGGAAAACTAACTTATTTTTAGCCCTATCATCTCCGATTACTTTCCCCAGTTTAGTTTAAATTGTTGAGTTTGTTTTAAAGTTGCACTTTTAACACGCACGTGCGTTTTGCGCGATTTGGGTTTAAAAAAAAAAACTTTTCTCTTTTGTTAATATTTCTTAATGTCATTTCAACATTATCGACAAATAAGCGGCAGTAAATATTAGCACATGTATCAATAGTGGCAGAAGCGGCAATCGCAGTGGGGAAAGCCATCCATGACATGCTGTAAAGTGAAAGTTGCAACAGATAAGAAACTTCGCACAAAAAAAGGAATCGATGCAGACAAAGAGAATGTAACCGAAAAGTAGCAGTTCTTACATACAATGAAAGGCCTCTACTTTTTTTTCCCCCTCAAAAAAAAATCTGGTTTGAAATATTACGAGCGGTTCAACATGATGCATTTCTGTGAATTGTAAATAAGAGCATTTCTTAATCCTCTTTTCATGCACTAGCTTCGGATCAGTGGCATCTAAGCGGCTCCCCACTGCTTCTGACCCAGGAGGCTACATTCAACTCTCCTGCCTCTCGCTTCTATTCCCACACTCAACAGAGGGGAAAAAAACCGCACAGCCACACTCTCTAGATTAGATTAAACTCATTCTTCGGTCCCTGGAGAAAGTGAGGAAGGGAGCCCCCCCCAACCACTCCCCCCACAGTTGCCCGCCGGGTTGTCACGAAATAAAAAGACAAGGTTATAAAAGTCACACAACTTTCTTACTAATAATTGTCAGGTAACCCGCCTACGCTCACCTTTAACCTTGGTCGGCTACCACATTGAAAAAAATATTATTTTAAAGTTCCGAGGTATCTCAAATCTAGTCGATGTTATTACAAGTACATAGAGGTACAGGTACAATTGACAAATGTAAGTAACGTTAAATGTTGCTTTTAAAAAAAAAAAGAGTCATAACATGGAATGAAATGAAATACAGCATGGAAGCAGGCCATTCAGCCCCACTTGCCCATGCTGACCAAGATGCCCCATTTACACTAGTCCCACCTGCCTGTGTTTGGCCCATGTCCTTAATATGGGCTCCACCTTTCCTTGGTCATCGGTGCAGGCTCTGATTTCTTCTGTACCTTTTCATACCTCGAGTTTCTCTCTCCCCTGACCCTCAGCCAAATCGTCACCTATTCCCTTTCTCCAGAGATGTTGCCTGACCCGCTGAGTTACTCCAGCATTTTGTGTCTATGTTCAGTGTAAATCAGCATCTGCCGTTCCTTCCTACACACCACATCCTCACTATCGTTACTTAAGGAATCAATTTAAGTAACATGATTATTTGAACACATTTTGAGTTAAATTGTTATAGGAGGGATTTTTCTGGGATCTCATGCCTCCTCATTGTAGGTGGTGGTGAAATGAAATTTATCACCGAGGTACATCTTCATCAGGAGATGGTGCCCTGAGATGTAGGAACTGATCCATGCAACAATGCAGCAAGAAAGACTGAGAAAAACATGAGCAAAATGCCAATGGAATAACTCAACAGGTCAGACTCTCGAGAGGGAATGGAGAGGTGACATTTCAGGCCAGGACCATTCTTCAAATGCACCACAACTCCGCCTTGTTTGGCACCAGTCTTCACTGAGGTTGGATACAAGGAACAGCAGATGCTGGCTTACAAAAAAAGACACCAAATGCTGGAGTAACACAATGGGTCAGGCAGAACCTGTGCAGAGCATGGATAACTGATGTTTTGGGTCAGGCACCCTTCTTGAATCTCACATGAAGACCCTTCAGACTGAAGAAGGATCCTGACCAGAAACATCACCTATCCATGTTCTCTAGAGATGCTGCCTGAACATCTTCTTCTTCTTGCGTATGGCGTGCACAGCCTAAAGTTGTAGGACAACTTGTTCTATTTGATCTTATTTGATTGTGCACGCCGGGTTGATTGAATTGGTTGAAACAGGGCGGACCACGTGAAGGTTGCAATCTCCCACCCCGCCTGAACCACTGTGTTAATCCAAGTCTTTGTGTCTTTTCTTCACTGAGATTGGCTCTATTATGTTTTGGACGACCTACAGCAGACATCCCAAGGCTTTGGGAAAACGTCACCAATGTTGTAATTGTAGAATCCTCAAATATACTGGTAGGAACACCATTATACTCTCCCAGTCTGACATCCCCAGTACTGAGACCTCTTCCAGGCCAACACCCACAGTGTTGAGACCCCTCTCAACCCAGTTACTCTCAGTTGGCTATACCATTTGAGTCTGAAGAAGGGCCTTGACCCAAAACATCACCCATTCCCTCTCTCCAGAGATGCTGCCTGGCCCGCTGAGTGCTCCAGCATTTTGTGTCTCTCTTCGGTGTTCACCGGCATCTGCAGTTGCTTCCTGCACAAACTATTTGCATGTCTGACACCAGACACCACAAACAGCTCTCCTATTCCAAGCTCCTTCATGATACCAAGTAGCCAGAAAAAAAGATTCAAGGATTTAAGAAGCTCATGGAGGTGCAGGTAATGTTCATTTTAGTTCCGAGATACTAACGATACCAAACGTGCCCTTTGGCCCACCGGGCCTGCACTGACCAAAGATGACCTCTACACCAGCTCTATCCTACACACTAGGAACAATTAACCCACTAACACTGCATGTCTTTGGGATGTGGGAGGAAACTGGAGAAAACCCACACAGTCACAGGGACAACGTACAAACTCAGTACAGCCAGCACCCGTAGTCAGGATCGAACCAGGGCATTTGGTGCTGTAAGGCAGTAACTCTACCACCACGCCAAGGTGCCGCTCCGAATGGAGGGATACGGATCACGTGCAGAATTTATCACGTACCATATTCAGCACGGACATAGTGGGCAGAAGGGCCTGTTCCTGTGCTGTACATTTCCGTGTTCCCTGTTCTCCACCAAGCATTGGGAATCTCTCGCTGTGACCACTGAAAGCGGAGGGGGGAACGTTTGGGATAGGACTGAGAACCACACATTGTGACTCAGGAGCTCACAGAAACTAAACGAAAGTTACGCCCTCTAGTCTTTGGCATTGCCACCCTATGAATAAAGGTTCTCTAGACATCAATGCAGTCTACGCTGCACTGACTCCAAAACAAGTATATCCCTTCTTTAAGTAGGGCACTTAAAATAATGAAGTAAAACAGAGCAAGAACAACAACTAAACTCTTTTCATTCAGCGTAATGTTTTGCAGCAAAGAAACCTGGCTGAAATGCAGTAACTTTGGGTCAGCTTATTCTATGCCAATACTTTAATTGCTTTACCCAGAGATTAATAGAATGTTTATTTGGGCCAGGGTGCTTAACTTCACTTATCACCTTCTCAAATATCTTTGGAAATAGACTGGTATAAACTGTTATAGTAACTGGAAAACAATTCTGAATCCTTCATTGTCGTTGAATATAACACAAAGTGCTCGAGTAACTCAGCAGGTCAGGCAGCAGCTAACGAGGGAATGAACGGGTGATGAGTTGGATCAGGGCCCTTCGTCAGATTTGACCTTAAAGTTAGCCTATCCACTCCATCCACAGATGCTGCCTGATCTGTTGAGTTACTCCAGCACTTTGATCTTTGCTTAAAATTCCAGCATCTGCAGTTCCTTGTGCCTCCTCCTTATTTTTGAATATGAAGGAACACATTGGGTGTTGGGATCTACGCTAAGAGCTGTTGTTATTGAGAAAATGCACCTCAGTTTGGATAAATTCAATGTCAGAAGCTTAGGTAAAAGTGGCACTTTGGAGTGTAGGTAAGGAAATGCAGATGCTGGTTTACAAAGAATAGAAACAAAATGCTGGAGTAGCTCAGCGGGCCAGGCAGCATTTCTGGGGAACATCTCTGGAAGGTGATGTTTCGGCTCGGGGCCCTTCTTCAGATACTTCTTCAGAAGGGTCCTAACCTGAAATACCACCTGTCCATGTTTTCCATAGATGCTGCCTGTCCCACTAAGTTACTCCAGCATTTTGTGTCACCTTGGAATGCTTAAGAGTTTTAGACTTTAGAGATACGGTGTGGAAACAGACCTTGCGGCACACCCCGCCCGCACCGACCAGCGATCACTCCGTACACTGCCACTATCCTACACACCAGAGACAATTTACAATTTACAGAAGCCAATTAATCTACAACCCTGTACATCTTTGGAGTGTGGGCGGAAGCCAGAGCACCTGGAGAAAACCCACGTGGCCACAGGGAGAAGGTACAAATTCCGTACAGACAGCACTTGTAGTCAGGATCGAACCTGGCATTGTAAGGCAGGAACTTTATCACTGCGCCACTGTGCTGCTCCCTCTTGCCAAAATGTGCATAAAACTCACATTTAACTTATTAAAAATATATATTTTAAACTACAATTGATTTCTCCATTCTCATAATTTCACTCACACTGAAACATATTTCACGGGGTCTGTTTTCCATCATTCCAATGATTGAAGGCCTCCAAATTGTACTGTGGTCTTTCTGTTCACTGGTTATGATTTATGTGAAATAATATTGACGTTTGGACTGTTTTTTAGCATGACTATCTTTTTAAATCAAAGTTAAAGATAGAGGAAAACTTAGCAAACTTCATTTTATTTGATTGGACACTCTTGTTGGGAACAAATCATAAACATTTGTTTGTGACTGCAGTTCAAATTTGTTTGATGTACTTTATTGCGCATTGATTATAAAACATTGCTTGAAAATGTTTTGTATTTCGTGCTTGATTTGAAGTTGAAGTTGAAAGGTACAACATGGAAAATGGCCCTTTGGCCCATCGATTCCACACTGACCATCAATCACCCATTCACACTAGTCCCATTTGATCATCCACTCCCTACACACCAGGGACAATTTACAGAGGGTCAATTAACCTGCAATCCCGCATGCCTATGGGATTTGGCCGGAAACTGGAGCACCTGGAGGAAGCCCACATGGTCACAGTGATAACTTACAAACTCCACACACACAGGAACTGAAGTCAGGATCGAACCAGGTCTCTGGTGCTGTGAGGCAGCAGCTTTACCAGCTGTACCACTGCTCTGCTGGTTCATCAGTTTTGATTTGATGTAGTTTACTATAGTCTGCTTCAGTTACATTTATGGTTACGTTCTAGGGCTATATAAACTTATATTTTACTTATTAAAAACTTTATTTGATATAATAAAAATGAGCTGCGGGTGCTGGTTTATACCAAAGATTGACACTAAATGCTGGAGTACCTCAGCGGGTCCGACAGTATCTCTGGAGAAAATGGATAGGTGACCTTTTTGGGTTGCGACAAGTCTTCAGACCTGGTCAGAAGAAGGGTCCAGGCCTGAAACATCAACTATCAATTTTCCCCGGAGATGCTGCCTGACCCACTGAGTTATTCCAGTATTTGCTGAATCTGCCTGACCCACTGAGTTACTCCAGTATTTACTGAATCTGCCTGACCCACTGAGTTATTCCAGTATTTACTGAATCTGCCTGACCCACTGAGTTACTCCAGTATTTACTGCCTATCAGCACTATTTGATAGTTTTTTTTCTACAGATTCACACTCCAGGTGGTTCTACCCCTTCAAGAAAGTTTGGTATCAAAGCCAAGCATCTATATTACCGTGGGCATATTGAATGAGGCAATGTGCTTTGAGCTTCCCAAACTGAATCAGTGAGTAAAATGTGAAGTCTGAAGATGGGTCTCGACCCGAAACATCACCCATTCCTTCTCTCCAGAGATGCTGCCTGTCCCACTGAGTTACTCCAGCTTTTTGAGACTATCTTCGGTTTAAACCAGCATCTGGAATTCCTTCCTGCACAATAGAATCCTTTAGTTTCATTAAATAGGGGCCTTTTGGACAAACAAACCATTACTGCGATCAAATAAAGTTATTTCTCAGTGATAGTTGAATCCAAAGTTTCAGGAGTGCTCACGCTGTAAATAAGGGAATTGGCGGCCTGACTCCTTGGATGTTTCGGCACCTCACTTGGGATCTGGTTTGATGATGTAGACCCTTGTGGCTGAGAACTTTCCAATGCTTTGTAGGAAAATTGGCTGATTGACTTGGAGACAGATTGCATTTGGCATCAGCTGCTTTCTTATTGTGTGTGTGGAACTGAGAACCAGGAGATGTGTTGAAAACTAAAACGAGAAATGAAGCGGAAAATAGAGGATCAAGTTCTTTAGGGAAGAAGTGGAAGGGATTTAGGTGTCCAGGCCACCAGTCAGGTGAGGGGAAACCGATAAATTATTACTTTTATGCTGACAGAAAATACCAGACAACCATCTTATGAAACAAAGACTTGTTACTTCAGACAATCAGGGTAAATGAAAGCCGAAGATGGACACAAAATGTTGGAGTAACTCAGCGGGCCAGGCAGCCTCCTTGGAGAAAAGGAATAGGTGATGTTTTGGGTTGAGTCCCTCCATCAGACTCCTTGACTCCTTCACCACAGTAAATGAAAGCCTAGATGAGCGACACAGTGGCACAGCTGGTAGAGCTGCTGCCTCACAGCACCAGAGACCCAGATGCAAACCTGACTTTGGGTGTAGACTGTTGGGTGTAGGGTGGAGTTTGCAAGTTCGCCCTGTGACTGGGCGGGTTTCTTCCGGGCGCTCTGGTTTCCTCCACATTCCAAAGATGTGTGGGTTTGTAGGTTGATCTTTGTCAATTGCCTCTACTGTACAGGGAGTGGATGATAAAATGGCTTGTTTCCATGCTGTATTTTTCAATCAGTCAACTATTTAAATTGGGGTTGATACAAATACTGTGGGAGATACTAAAGAAGATTTTATTTACGTGCGGTTTATTCTGGAACTATAGTATTTAATATTTTGGCAACTAGGCATGGTGTGTTCTCCAGAGATACTGTCTGGCCCACAGAGTTACTCCGGCATTGTGTCTCTTTTGTAAACCATCATCCTCAGTTCCATGTGTGTATGTGTAAGCATCTTAATTAATTTGATTTATGATCATTATGCAGAGTTAAATTGAAAATGCAATAGACAACTAGCTTTTGAGCCAACTTTTCCTCTTTCTAAGTGGGAATTTGTTTCTGCTTCCATGTCGCCTCTTGCATTGAGCAAATCTTAGTGCGGTCAGAGTCTGAGCCAACAACTATCTCTGTTGTCAAAGACCTTCAAAAGGAGTTGCAATCTGATAACAAAACATATAAAATCATTTCAAATCGCTGTTACTCACATAGAAAAGGGTGGCACAGTGGCGTGGCTGCTATAACGTTTGTTTGACCCACATATCCGGTGCTGTCTGTGTGGAGTTTGCATGTTCTTTCAGTGATTTGCAGCTTTGTAGTTGAGTTTATTGTCACGTGCACTGAGTGACAGTGAAAAGCTTTTTTAGTGTGTGCTAACCAGTCAACAGAAAGACTATACATGATTACATTCGAGCCGTCCACAGTGTACAGATTCATGGTGAAGCGAATATCGTTTTGTGCAAGATAAAGTTCTGCAAAATCTGATTAAAGATAGACTGAGGGTCTCCAATGAGGTAGATAGTAGCTCAGGTCTGCTCTCTAGTTGCTGAGAGGATGGTTCAGTTACCTAAAAGCAGGGAAGAAACTGTCCCTGAATCTGGAGGTGTGCATCTTCATTCACACTGCTTAGGTTAGTTGGCCTTTGGAAAATAGCATGGGAGTGGATGAGAAAGCAAGATACAGGTGATCGCTGGCTGGTGTGCGCGGTGGAGTTTGTACTTTCTCCCTGTGACCATGTGGGTTTTCTCCGGGCGCTCGGGTTCCTCCCATATCCCAAACACGTACCGGTTAATTGGCTACTGCAAATTACCCCCGTTGTGTAGGGGAGGGGTAGAATGTGGGGCTTTTGATGCGTATTTAGTGAGAATTATAATTGGGATTAGTGTGGGATGAGTTGACGGACTGTGTGGACGCGCTGGGCCAAAGGGCCTGTTTCCATGCTGTATGTTTCAATGAGTCTATTGGATTGAAGCAGATTTGGAAAATTAACCTAATATCCAGGCAATCTATTTTTTGGGCATTTTGTAACCAGCACTGAGAGCGGCACGGTGGCACAGCGGTAGACTTGCTGCCTCACAGCGGCAGAGACCCGGGTTCGATCCTGACTACGGGTGCTGAGTGAATGGAGTTTGTACGTTCTCACTGTGACCACGTAGGGTTTTTTCCAGGGGCTCCGGTTTCCTCCCACACTTTAAAGACGTGCGGGTCTGTGGGTTAATTGGCTTTGGTAAAAATTGTAAATAGTCAATGGACAATAGACAATGGGTGCAGGAGTAGGCCATTCGGCCCTTCGAGCCAGCACCTAATTAGTCCCTAATGTGTAGGATAGGGCGAGTGTATGTGGATCGCTGGTCAGCGCATACTCGGTGGGATGAAAGGCCTGTTTCCATGCTGTGTCTCTAAACTAAACTAAACTAAAAACACTGCTGGGTTGCCTCAGATTGTATTCTAATGAGGCCTAAAGTGTACACAATGTCACACCTGTCATTCCATGCACTCAGAACCAGTATCATTCACAGGCCTTCCATTCCATTTGGATTGACAAATTTTCTATCTTCAGAACTTCTGAATTTAAAAGAAAACGAGGGCATTTGTTTGCTTTGGAAACCCGGCAACACACAGGGTTCGTTTACACTAGGCCCTGGAAACAAAGTGTAAATTCTCTCACGTTTAGCGTGGATTAAAAACAAGGAGATGCTCGTAATGTGAAGTTAATAAAAGGCAGTAATGTCACCATGACGAATTAGAGACAAAAGCAGACTTTCTTTATGACTTTCCTGGAGAGATCCAACCCATCTGACAAACAGCATCACAATTGTGGGAGACATTGAGAAATAAATCTGTCAGGTTTCTCTGGTCAAAAGTTCTGATTCTGAATCTTATGCTGCTGTTTCAGCCCGGAATCAGAAAGATACAGTGTAAACAAAATCCGGATTATTGAATTTTACTTGGCACAATGTACAGCATGAAGAAGAACTACCCTTTGATGTTTCAAAAGCTCAGGCACACAATTCTCTGATTATTTCTTTCACACAGTTTCCAGGAAGTGAGAAATGAAATGCAAGCAGACACACAAGAAGATAATGTACGCCAGTAACACAAAATTACCATAAAGTGCAAGTCTATTTTGATTCATTCTTTTTCTCATTATCCAAATATTGTGCGTTGTGGTGTTTGGCAACATATATTTAATTTACTTTTCGGTAAAAGGGCACAGGGTTCAGCATTATAGTAAAGATTTAAGCAGGGAATTCCAAGGCACTCGTCCCCAAACCGCTCAGCTTGGATAGCAACTGTTCAATGGGATGGGAAGTTCCATTGCTTAGACAGTCATAACTTTCCCCCAGGGTGGAAATGTCAAAGACTAGAGGACTCGCAGTTTTAAGGTGAGAGGGGCAAAAGTTTAAAGGAGATGTGCGGGGCAAGTTATTTTACACAGATAGTGGTGGGTGCCTGGAATGTGATGCCAAAGATGGTGGTGGGGACAGATGCAAGAGTGATGTTTAAGAGGCTTTTAGATAGGCACGTAGAAATGCAAGGAATAATGAGATATGGATCAGATGTAGGCAGGTGGGTTTAGATTAGTTTAGTTTAGTTTAGTTTAGAGATACAGTGTGGAAGCAGGCCTTTCAGCCCACCATGTCTACGCAGACCAGCGATCATCCATACACTAGTTCTATCCTATACACCAGGGTATGTTCTATGTTTGTAATTGATGGCCTCAGCTCAATGCGAACACTTGCGATTCCACAACAGTGGACCTTGGCTTTAAGCCACACTTCAGAAGCCTGTGCCCAAAATCTTGGCCAGGGCACCAGGGAGGTGCTGGGGGACTGGTGTTCTCCGGGAGATCTTCCCCTTTGGATACGATTCTAAAGCAAGGACATTTCTGTAGAAAAACAGACACAAAGTGCTGGAGTAACTTCGCAGGTCAGGCCAACGTCTCTGGAGCACATGGATAGGTGACGTTTCGGGTCGGGACGCTTCTTCAAAGGTGTTGATGGAGAATTAAGGTCCCAGGGCAGGAGGACCAGGCGATCTGAGGAGGTGGAGGGGGTCAGCGGCAGACGCTAGACAACAGACAGTAGAAAGAACCAGGGGGGCTTTGCCTTCTGTGCCCTCAAGTCGGTTGCAGGAGGTGCCTCTGGTGCATGGAGGTTGAAGATGGCCGGGCAAGGAGAGGGACGATGGGCCGAAGGACGATCAGGCTCTTCAGACTCTACTCCAGAATTTTGTGTCTATCCTTGGAGTCCGAATAAGGGTCCTGATCTGAACTGTCATCTATCCATGTTCTTCAGAGATGCTGCCTGACCCGTTGAGTTACTCCAGCACTTTGTTACTTAGCACCTTTTTGTTTGTGAACCAGCATCTGCAGTACCTTTTGGCTCCACAACTATGAAGAAGTTGGAGGGTGGACATCTCCCATATTTCCTGTCCAATGTTTAGG
Organism: Amblyraja radiata; assembly: GCF_010909765.2. Classification (NCBI taxonomy): domain Eukaryota; kingdom Metazoa; phylum Chordata; class Chondrichthyes; order Rajiformes; family Rajidae; genus Amblyraja; species Amblyraja radiata. The sequence goes on along the minus strand of NC_045980.1, from coordinate 13,959,956 downwards.
ACAGGAACATCATTCACCAAGATGATCTCATTGTTAACCTAGACTCAATGGAAACACCTGAGTCAGTAAGTCACAGCTTCTAGCTCCATTCAGACTCCAACGTCCAAATTCTCATCTGCTTGGTGGGCCCTGTTATGACCTATGTTGCTCATCAATGGATTATGTACACCAGCTTTGTTCCTAGGGCGAGTGTGAGCGTGAGTGTGAGCGTGTCCCAGGAGATAAAATAAAGGAAGATGGCTCTGTATTCAATGGAGCTTAAATGGTCTCATTAAACCATATGTGATTCGAAAGGAGTTTAGTTTAGTTTAGTTTAGTTTAGGGATACAGCACGGAAACAGGCCCTTCGGCCCACCGAGCCTGCGCCAACCAGCGATCCCCTCTGACTAACACTATCCTACACACACCAGGGACAATTTACATTTATACCAAGCCTACGTGCCTGCACATCTTTAGAGACAGTCTGAAGAAGGGCCTCGACCCAAAACGTCACCCATTCCTTCTCTCCAGAGATGCCGTCTGTCCCGCTGAGTTACTCCAGCATTTTGTGTCTATCTTCGGTTTAAACTAGCAACTGCAGTCCTTGCCTACATATCCCAAAGGCATCCTAGTTGTCTATTAATTGTTGCACACTGCAATTTCATTCCTCCGGTCTCTAAGGGCGATTATGCCATGTGGCCTGTGGTGTGTGGTGACTTATCTGACAGGTGAGACATATGCCGCGCATTTCTAGCCAGGCTAGCGGGTCGCCGTGGCAACGGGTCCTTTCCACATGTGGAGCGCAAGCCATCATTACAGGAAAGTGCATGAAACCGGCAAGAACAGATGGGAACAGAGGAAGCTGATAATCACTTTGGCAAAGCCTGTTCCCTTTTACTTACGGACCTGTTCCTCCTGAAGCTGCCCCGGAGCAAATGACCCTGGCGCTCGTAAACACCTCAGCAGATGAGTGAGCAGCTCATCAGTAACGTAATGCAGTAACAGATTGCTCGATTCAGACACGAAGCGGCATTTCTGGTGGCTGTCTGGGTCGTACCATTTATCCCAGCATCCCAGATGTAAGGAGCAAAACCGACAGACCTCTCCCTGTCTCCCGGTTGCCAAACACTTTAACTCCCCTTTCCCTTCCCATTCCCACACTGACTTTTCAGTCCTGGGCCTGCTCCACTGTCAGAGTGAGGCCAATCGCTAATTGGAGGAACAGCAACTCATATTTCGCTTGGGCAGCTTACAACGCAGTGGTATGAATATTGATTTCTCTAACTTCAAGTAACCCCTGCATTCCCTCTCTCTCCGTACCCCCCCCCACCCTAGTCGTACTAGTTTCACTGTCGTTCTGTTGAGTTTCACTGTTTGTATAACTCGTATCACTGTTTGTATCACCGTCTTCCCATGGAGGAAGACCGTGTGGGTTTCTTCCGGGCGCTCCGTTTTCCAAAGACGTGCGGGTTTTGTAGGTTAATTGTCCATTGTAAATTACCCCCAGTGTGCAGAGAGTGGGATAACGGAGAACTAGTGTGAACGGGTTATCGACGTTCGGCGTAGACTCGGTGGGCCGAAGGGCCTGTTTCCACGCTGTGTCTCTAAACTAAGTTAACCCACGTTCAACATTGCTGATCTCTCTGTCTGTGCCGAGTTTCCACTTTCACCGCGTGGCCACGAGCGTTTCTCCCAGTACTCTGGTTTCGTCCATCTACGGGTTGATAGATTGAGCAAATCACAAAGTGCTGGAAGAACTCAGCAGGTCAGGCAGCTTCTGTGGAAGGAATGGACAGACGAGGTTTAAGGTGTTCGATTGGTAGATTAAGTGGGTACTTATCTATCGGTAGGGTAGATGAAGCATCAGGTGGTTCATGGCCATGTGAAAGGAATTAGGTTACGGGGAAATCCACGCTCAAAAGAGTCAAGGGTGTTTTATTGTCATATGTCCCAAACGAAAAATTCTTACTTGCGGCAGCACAACAGAATATGTAAACATAGACCACTGTAAACAATATTATACATGAGAAAAAAAAAGCTTAGTGTATGTGTATATACTGTATGTATATACATACACAGCATATATGCACACAATATATATATATATATATATATACACGATATATATATCATATATACATACACAATATATATATACTGTATATACATACACACAGTGCAAAAAGACAAAACCAATACCCCCAAGTCTATGTAGTTCAGAGCTTATTTGGAGGTTGTAGTTTTTAATAGCCTGATGGCTGTAGGGAAGAAGCTGCTCCTGAACATGGACGTTACAGTTTTCAGGTTCCTATACCTTCTTCCCAATGACAGGGGTGAAATGAGTATGTGGTCATTGTGGTGTGGGTCTCTGATGACGCTGGCTGCCTTTTGGAGGCAACGACTGCTGGAAATCCCTTCGATGGTGGGGAGGTCAGAACCCGTGATAGACTGGCCTGTGTTCACACAAATAATAGCATTGTTGGGATTGCTCTGCGAGCTGCCATCGAATCGATGGGCTGAAAGGCCTCCTTCTTAATCATAAGGGAACATGCGAAGAGTTTATATGATTCAGCTGCAGGAACCGCAACAGAAATTAAATCACATTGCAACATCAGTTCAAATAATTTGTAAATAGCATTTGAAATCCCCATCCCACCCTGCCTCGAGGATGTAAACACCTCTGTAAAAATGTTGATCACATTCAGAGGAGGGTTTCATCGGTATCTTAGTTCCCTTATTGATTTCCACACGCAATCACAATATAAATGGTGTTAGAACGATGTTCAACTCTAGGGTTAAGCATCTTCCTGTTCTTTACTGATATTCCCAGCTGGTGTCACCGGGCGACATTCAGGAGGAGATGATTAATGAAACATTTCCATCCCTGTCTCGGTATGACTCAGTTCAACATTGTGGTCAGAGTCAGTCTAATATAATTTAGTTTGGTTTATTATTGTCACATGTAACAAAATACCATGAAAAACTTTGTTTATTTAGTGCGTTCTCCTCACAAATCATAACATACGCGCGGACAGCAGAGAAAGGGGGGGGGGGCGGTGGGGGCAAGGAAATAACTTTAACGTGGCGGCCTTGTTTCCACCAATCTTTCCACCGCTACGCACAAGAAGCACAAGAAGCGCAAGACACCATTGTATGCAGATGCTTTGGCTGAACAATTTCTAATCTTGTGATATGGACTCAAGTAGAAGAAGAGCGCAGCGTGCTGTGATAAGTCTATAAGAAAGTGCAGCCAAATGAAAAGTGCAAGGGGCACAGCAAGGTAGATTGGAAGATCAGGAATTCATCTCTAGCATAAGAGATGTGTGCTCAAAAGTCTACTAACAGCAGGGAAGAAGAAGGTCTTGTATCTGGTGGTACAGGTTCTCTCCTGCCTGTTGGGAACGGAAAGAAGACGGTTTTGGCTGGTTTCCCATGGCAGGGTGGTGTAGATGTAGTTTGTGCATAGAGGAAGGTGCGGTTAGTTTGCATGACATGCGATGGGATGGGACATGGGAAACTGGAGGAACTTGATCTGTTTTTATCGTGTGATGCAAATCCAAAACAGAAGATAGTCAGTATAGTCACTAAATCGGATGTCATTATCATCTCAGTCTCTGCTTTGGCAGACAGACCTTGATCATTGTTACACATCCCCCATCTTCTTAGCACAAACCACAAAGCGCTGGAGGAACTTAGCCGATCAGGCAGCATTGAGGAGGAAACGTACAGGTGACATTTTGGGTCAGGACCCTTCCTCAGTCTGATTGTGGTAGGGGTGGGGGAGAAAGGCGGAAAAGCGAGGTGGGGGCGGGACAAAGCCTGGCAAGTGATAGAAGTAGAGGTGAGGAACCACAGATGCGGGTTCACACAAAAGGGCACAAAGTGCAGGAGTAACTCAGCAGGTGAGGCAGCATCCCAGGAGACCACGGATAGGTGACGTTTCGGGTCAGGAGGCATCTTCAGAAGTGTTGATGGAGAATTAAGGTGAACCTCGCGTGGAGAGGAGGTGGGGCGGGTTGGCGATGGTGGCCAATGCTGGACAGAGAACAGTAGAAAGAGTCGGGATGGGCTTACCATCCGCGCCCTCACGGTCGGCTGCGTGAGGCACCCCAGGGCACGAAGGTTGAAGATGGCCGGTCAAGGAGAGAAACGACAGTTTGCCAGACAACCAGATGGAGGCTAGGGCTGCAACGGGCCTTTATGGCCAGTGAAATGGTGCCAAAACCTGGTGACTCTTGCACATGGACTCAGCAGGCTGTTGTATATTGCATATGCATGGCAATAATCGTACTGATCTGTGTGCAATCTTTGTACACACGATTATAAAGAAACCATTGAACCATTAGCTACTGTAAATCGGGGACTTCAGTCTCATGGTAGAGGGAAGAACCCTGATTAAGCAGGATTAGGATACAGTCATGGTCCCTGGCGCTGGTAAATATCATTGACCAACGTTGTCGCTGCCCAACAGTGGAATTGGTAATGTGGGCAAATATCATTGTAGAGTTGCTCAAACCATCACTTGTAACCACATATAAAATGATTTTAACCATACTGGATTTATTGATGTCAATCATCGATGTCAACGTTGAAACAGACCTAACACCATTCATGTAAGCGGAGATTCAGCGAGGTATTGATAACAAAAAAGACACATACTGCAGGAGTAACCCAATGGGTCAGTGAGCATCTCTGGAGAACACGGATAGGGGATTTTCCGTGTCAGGGCCCTTCTTCAGACTGATTGTGGTGGGGGTGGATCATAAGGTCATATGGGCTAGGAGTAAAATAAGGCCATTCGGCCCATCAAGTCCACTCCGCCATTCAATCATGGTTGATCTATCTCTCCCTCCTAACCCCAGCCTTCTCTCCATAACCTCCGACACCTGTATTAATCAAAGGTTGATGAAGGGGATGAGGAAGGGCAGGACAAAGCATGGAGAGTGATAGGTGGATACAGGTGAGGGGGTTAATAGGCAGGTGGTTGGACAAAGTTTAGAGATGAACAGCCAAAAGGTATGAGATAAGGATAGTGCAAATTGTGAAGCTAGAGGAAGACACATAGGTGAAAATGAAGGGGGAGGGGAGAAATGGGTTAATGTCAAGATGGAGCATAGGGAAGGGAGGGGAAGGAAGGTGGGGACAGAAGAGGTGGGGGGGGGGGGATTTTTTGTAGGTTAGGTTGGAGAATTTAATGCTTATACCATTAAGTTGTAAGCTACCCAAGCAGAATTGGTTAACATGCATTCTGCATAAGCAGACTGCTCTGAGTTTATTTAGTTTTGTTTAGAGATACAGCATGGAAACAGGCCCTTCGGCCCACGAGTCCACACCAACCAACGATCCCACAAATTAACACTATCCTACACACACTAGGTACAATTTACAGTTATACCAAGCCAATTAACCTACAAACCTGTACGTCTTTGGAGTGTGGGAGGAAACCGGAGCTCCTGGAGAAAACCCACGCCGGTCACGGGGAAAACGTATAAACTCCGTACAGACAGCACCAGTTGTCAGAATCGAACCGTGGGTCTCTGGTGCTGTAAGCTGTGCTGCGTTGCCTGTATAAGATGCAGTAGGCTTGCGTATTTCATGACGCCGGAAATTATTTTTGTGTTTTTTCCAATATATTCCTTTATATGTCCTCTAGCCGTATAAAGAATCACAATTGTTTGTCCCTTTGCTTTAGCTATCTTCTTAATGTCACATTTCATGACATAGCCGTGTTTTGTTGTGCTTTAAAGAGAAGGAACTTTTGTGCTCCTTGAATCAGTGCGAATCTGTTGCTGTATGGAAAAGATTTGTGGATTCAGTCCCGGGCCCCCATCTATTTCAGTTTTTCATTAGTGATCTGCTGTGAATCTTATTCTTCCCATTTTCTTTCCCCTGACTAACTCCTGTTTCCCTGCATTTCATTCAAGAATACTAATCTGAAACTTACTATGACAGGGTTTCTCTGATTCACACACGAGGAAACATCCTAGGCTTCACTTCACTCTCAGTAGTTAATGGCCATCTATCTGCAATTTCTGCTTTACAGATGTGCAAAGCATAACTTTTCAATGGTTCAATAGTACTTTAACAGTCACATGTGCAACTACACAGTGAAATTCTTTTTGCATATTTACACATGCAGCCGTCGCCATGTTTTGGTGCCATTTCCACATTCCAAAGTCCGGCCTGCCTGCATGCTCGATGTACTGGCGCGGCTCCAGATCCAGGTAAACCCCAGGCTGCTGGAGGGCCCCGCACGCTCGATGTACTGGCGCGGCTCCTGATCCAGGTAAACCCCAGGCTGCTGGAGGGCCTTCTCCTTCGCCCTTGACCAGCTCAGCCTGCAGACCGTCATCCCTCTCCCCTTTTTATATTGTCCCTTTCAATGTTGCTGTAACATGTCACTGAATGATGCCTTGTGAGGGCTTTCCTAAAGCGTACAGCCTAATCACATGCTTTGACACCTTCCCTTAATATCGTTGATTTTCTTGATATTATCTGTCAGACCTAATAGGTCTCTATCTCCAGACAGTTGACCAGCCCTAGTTTTTTAGACGACCAAATTTGGCATTTCTCCGACAACATTAAGGGGCAGCACAGTGGCGCAGCGGTAGAGTTGCTGCCGTACAGCGCTTGAGACCTGTGTTTGATCCTGGCTACGGGTGCTGTGTGTATGGAGTTTGTACATTCTCCCCGTGACCATGTGGGTTTTCTCCGAGTGCTCTGGTTTCCTCCCACACTCCAAAAACGTACAGGTTTGTAGGTTAATTGGCCAGGTTCAGGAACAGCTGCTTCCCTACAGCCATTAGGCTATTAAACACTACACCTCAAATAAGCTCTGATCTGCATAGACTATTCTTGTTACTATTTTTACTGCACTATTATTGTTTGTTTTTTATCTGTACGTATGTGCGTGTGTGTATATGATCTGTATATATGTGTATATGTGAGCATATGTATATATATACACACTGAACTTTTTATTTCTCGTTTAAGCATATTGTTTTCACTGTACTAGGTTTACATATACTGTTGTGCCACTGCAAGTAAGGATGTCATTGTTCTGCCTGGGACATATTACAATAAAACACTTGACTCTCTTGGCTCTTGAATATGATTTCTCATCAACAAAAAACATTCCTGGAACCTTTATACCAAATGGAGACGTCACCCTGGAACTGGTTATACTACAGACCTGCAGAGATCAAAGTTAACACCAAGTGATGGGAGTGGGTCTGGATTCTGGGGCTTCTGGAATGCAAATAAAAAGTGATTAATTAAATTGAGAGTGAGTGGAAAGCTATTCTTTGAGTTGCAAATGGCGTTGCAGCTTCCAGTTTGCAGCAGAGTCACTTTGAAAGGCAAAAAATGCCTCTCCTAGTGTGAACTTTCTGCCTGAAAGCAAATAGCCCATAACCCCACCCATCGTTCACCAACACCTAACATAACAAACGCTGTTGTTAAATTTAATCCCAAGCAAATGCTTTTAACTTGAGGCAGTGTGAAACAATACAGAGTGCATGTTCACCGGGGCAGGATGATAATGTTGTTTTAAGTGCAAAACAGGGAATTCAGGGGGAAATTCAATCCCTTGCTTACTTACACCGACCTAGGTGAAATATTTTTGTCACCAGCCACTGTATGACAGTGGGATCAGCTCCCTCTTGTAAGCTGATACCGAGCCACTTGGAAAACCAGACAACTGTGTCCTTGGGGGCATGTACAACGTGACACTTTGTGGGGGGCAGGTTGTGGTGGAGACGCCCCCCAAACAAGGGAAGGGATATCACCCCAGGGGGGCACATGAGTGGCAAGGGTGCCTGGTGTAATGATAGTTTTTGTGAAGGCTACCAAATACAACGCTAATGAATGTATAAGAAGGAACTGCAGATGCTGGAAGATCGAAGGTACACAAAATTGCTGGAGAAACTCAGCGGGTGCAGCAGCATCTATGGAGCGAAGGAAATAGGCGACGTTTCGGGCCGAAACCCTTCTTCAGACTGATGATGTATGTATATATAGCCACGGAGACTGCCTGCGCAGTTCTTGTTTGCAATATATTTTTTATTCTGAGTGAAGTTTATTTTTGGAAAAAAACCCAACCTATTTTGCTGCTGATTGGTTTGTTAACTGGCCACACATCTGAATCACAACCAATCACAACTGGCTGCACGGTGGTGCAGCGGTAGAGTTGGTGCATCACAGCGCCAGAGACCCGGGTTCGATCCTGACCACAGATGCTCTCTGTACGGAGTTTGTCCATTTTCCCTGTGACAGCGTGGGTTTTCTCCGGGTGCTCTGGTTTCCTCCATCACTCCAAGGATGTACAGGTTAGTAGGTTAATTGGTTTTGGTAAAATTGTAAATTATCCCTAGTGTGTAGGATAGTGTTAGTGTATGGGGCGATTGCTGGTCAACGCGGACATGATGGGCCGAAGGGCCTGTATCTCTAATGTCTAAAGTCTACTCTAAAGCAAATGCATACATTTTGATAAAATCTACACACAAAAGGAACTGCAGATGTTGGTTTACCTGAAAAGACACAAAACACTTTAGTAACTCAGCAGGTCAGGCAGCATCTCTGGAGAACATGAATAGGTGATGCTTTGGGTCTTGACTGTAGATATTGACTATATTATCCCACAAACATCCCCAATGTACAGTGAGCTACAGCACAGGGAAAAGGGGCATCATTTGCAGACCTGAATCAAATGTCTTTCAGGTAGTAGTTAAACTGTGGGTGTCTTTCCTAATTGGAAAGAAAGCTGGAGAAAGGACCACTTCACCGTGACTAATGAACAACAAGCATAATTGTACGGTCTGAAAATCACACATCATTAATTACAGAGTCAGGCAGCCATTCCCCTGGTCTTTGTTAACAGAGGAATTCTACTCTCTTGAGATGAATAGTGTGTCGTTTGAGAGTGAAGCAAAGAAGCTATCCATACTCTCCTGATAAATTCGGAGAATGGGAACCAAACAGTGATTTGCTTACAGATATGGCCATGTGGTCAGGAGGGATGTTTTGTAGCTGCTGACATTTTCTTTGCTCCACGAAGGGGCAAAAGTGTCTGGGTTCTGATGGGTCCTTTGGTTGGGTGAAGGTTTTGGAGAGATTGCAGAGGAGGATTATGAGAATGATTGGGTTCACGTATGAGGAGCGCTTGATGGCTCTGGGCCTGTACTCGCTGGAGTTTAGAAGGATGATGGGGGGGTTCTCATTGAAACCTAACGGATAATGAAAGGCCCAGATAGAATGGATGTGGAAAGGATGTTCCAGAGCGGCACAGTGGCAGAGTTGCTGCCTCACAGCGCCAGAGACCCGGGTTCGATCCGGACTACACGTGTTGCCTGTATGGGCTTTCATGGTCCCTCTGGGAGGTTTCCTCCGGGTACTCCGGTTTTCCCCTACATGCCAAAGGCGTGCAGGTTATCGGTTAATTGGCTTTTGTAAATTGTCCCTCATGTGTGGCATAGAACTGGTTTACGGGTGACCGTTGGTTGGCATGGACCTCATAGGCCATAGGGCCTGTTTCCACGCTGCATCTCTAAACTAAACCAGACTAAACTGATGTGAGAGACTCGAATCTGAGGGCACTGCCTCAAAATAAAAGGAAGTATCTTCGAAATAGAGGAGATAAGGAATTTCTCTTGCCAGTGGGTGGTGAATTTATGGAATTCGTTGCCACAGACAGCTGTGGAGGCCAAGATATTGGGTATTTTTAAGGCAGAGATTGATAGGTTCTTGACTAGGAAGAGCATCAAAGGTTACGAGGGGAAGGCAGGAGAATGGTGTTGAGAGGGAAAAATAGATCAGCTGTGATTGCATGGCAGAGTAGACTCAATGGGTTGAATTCTTCTCCTATGTCTTATGGTTTCATGGTCTAATGGTCGTTCCATACGGTTGGGTACTGTTCGATTCACAAGTTTGGATGAGAAAGGGTTCTCCCAATTTGGACTGGTGCTACCAAAATATATCCTGATTCAATGCAGAATGAAGCCACTCAGTGCTGAATTGCTTTGAGTGTTTTGCAAGCTCTCCTACACGAATATCTTACTGACGATGCATCCAAATAACATTGCTTTTTGTTAACACACCTGCAGCTGTGGACGAGGATAACCCAACACACTGCACTCCTGTGGCACTTGTACACATTATCCCCAAGCCTGGGAACCAGTTCCTGAAGGAGCTGGTTTAGACTGCAGTCTTAAGAAGGGTCTCAACCCGAAACGTCATCCATTCCTTCTCTCCAGAGTTGCTGCCTGTCCCGCAGAGTTACTACAGCTTTTTTGTGTCTATCCTGAAGGAGCTGGTCTTCATTTGGTCGAGAGACGTAAGGTGATAATTCAACTGCGAAGCTTTTATGCACGGCCGGTGTGATTTATAGATTCTCTCCAGCGTGGCCTTGCCAAAGTAAACAGGAAACCTGAGGGCAGGATCGGAATCTGCTGTGTTTTATCTTTTAATTGTGTTATTCCCATTTTTATCCAGGGATTAAAAGCTTTACAACTTCCAGCTAACGACCAGGAACATGACTGTTACGTTTTTGAGCTTAAAGTGTCGCTGACATGAAGTTATATCGGGGAGTGAGCTGAATTTGTCGATGCCCTTTGGTTAATGAAAAGGACATAAAGTGCTGGAGTAACTCAGCGGGTCAGGCAGAATCTCTGGAGAACATGGATAGGTGATGTTTCTGATCGGGACCCTTCTTCATACTGTTTGGTTGCCTCTTTAGGTTTAAATTTATTATTGTCCCATGTACAGTGACAAGCGTTAATGTGTAGGAGGGAACTGCAGATGTTGCTCTATACCGAAGATAGACACAAAATGCTGGAGTAACTCAGTGGGTAAGGCAGCATCTCTGGAGAAAAGGAATAGGTGACGTTTCAGGTCGGGAACATCTGGAGAAGGGTTCTGACATGAAACGTCACAAATTCCTTTTCTCCAGAGATGCTGCCTTACCCGCTGAGTTACTCCAGCGTTTCATGTCTATTTGCAGTGAAAAGCTTTGTTTTGCATGCAATCCAAAAATATCACGCATATTGGAGAGGGGGCAGAGAAGATTTACAAGGATGTTGCCAGGTCTTGACGGCCTGAGCTCTAGGAGGAGGTTAAGCAGGCAAGGACTTTATTCCTTGGAGTGCAGGAGGATAGAGATAGATACATTCATGATTAGTCAGAGGTTATGGAGAGAAGGCAGGAGAATGGGGTTAGGAGGGAGAGATAGAGCAGCCATGATTGAATGGCAGTAGACTTGATGGGCTGAATGGCCTCATTTCAACTCCCATCACTTATGACCTTATGATCTTATAGAGATGTACAAGATCACGAGAGGAATAGATCGGGTAAATGTACAGAATCTCCTGCCCAGAGCAGAGGAATCGAAAACCATAGGTTTAAAGTAAGGAGGGAAAGATTCAATAGGAACCTGAGGGGTAACATTCGCACACAAAGGGTGGTGGGTGTATGGAACGAGCTGCTGGGGCAGGTAGTTGAGGCAGGGATTATTGCAGCATTTAAGAAACATTTAGACAAGTACATGGATAGGACAGGTTTA